>NC_053022.1:41986959-42086163 GCF_003073215.2 Triticum urartu
CCAGGATAACGTTTCTTGAGCTCTTCTGAAGTTGTTTCAGTTATGCTCTTGTTTTGCTGTCGCGTTTATTTGCACTGGTGGCCAATTTTGACGGCCAGTGTATATGATATGCTGCTTTGTTCCCTATATTTGCACTGGTGGCGAACTTTGGTGCCCAGTGGATGTAATACGTGTAATAGCCGTGATAGCCTAGAGTTAGTTGCTTGCTTATTTATTTCCTTGTTGTCTTATTTATTTGTTTGCTTGTAGTCATTGCAGTTCTTTTTCCGCGGTTAACTAGTGTCTGCAATAACCTATTTTTTAAAACTAGGCCACAATAACCATGGGCTAATATTTACTATAGTGACACTGGGCCTCCTACGGGCCGTAGAAACAGTGGGCCTTCTACGGGCCATAGAAATAGTAGGCCTTCTAAGGGCCGTAGAAACAATGGGCCTTCTATGGGCCGTATCATCAATGGGCCTTATACGGGCCATATGATCGATTGGCCAAACATGGGCCAATAACAGGCTGCATTATGGCCGTAAACAGGCTAGAGTTGGAATCGTCCGTTCATGGGCCGACCATAACGGGCCATATTTGATGACGCTATGAAAACGGCCCAATGAATTAATGGACCACAAACGGGCCGACTGTAACCGCGGGCTGAATTTGGCCCACAAGCAGAAAATGACAGTAACGCGCCGTAAGTAAACGAATGCTGGAAATGAGCCCAAGAATAAATGGGCTCTGAGAAGGCCGAAAGATAACATGGGCTGGAAACGGCCCAACGGAACAACGGGCCGTTAATGGGTATAAAATGATACATAGTTCATTACGGGCCAGTTTCACCACGGGCCGTTAATGGGTGTAAAGTGATAAACTGTTCATTACGGGCCAGTTTCACCACGGGTCGTTAGTAGGCCAAGAGTTACAGAGGGCCTCATATGGGCCGAAAGACGTCATGGGCCATACATGGGCCAGAAGTGAAAACGGGCTGGAATCATATTGGATGGCCAAGATGACGCTACTGGGCCTAATTCGGATAGGGCGTAACGGGCCTTGGGTTAGCGGGCTGTAAATGGGCTATACGCGAACAGGCCGTTAACAGGCTTTCCATGGGCCAGCCCGACACCTTTTGACCAAGTCAAACGGGCCGGCCTTTTCACAGGAATGGGCCTCTATTCGGACGTGCCACGTGTCGACGTATCATAGGCGCCTATCTGACCCACTGACGAGCTGACACGTGTTTCGTCCGGCCAAAAAGAGTTTTACACATGGAAATTTCCCATTGGTCGGGGCTGTTAACGGGTTATCGGATCCAAAACCCGACCTGATAGCTTAACGGTGTTCCGTTACGGTGGATGCCACGTGTCGGTCACCCTTGACAAAAGCACTTCTGTGACGCGCGATTTATCGTCATGGAAGTGGACACTTCCGTGATGATAATTTTGGTAATGTCATGGAACACTTCTACGACAGCACAGGTATGACTATCTTGATTATGTCATAAATTTGTCATGGATGTACATGCATGACAAAAAAGCGACCTACTGTGACAAACATGTATCATCACGGAAGTGTATTTTTTGTAGTGTATATATACTCCATTCGTTCCTAAATATTTGTCTTTTTCAGATTTCAAATGGACTACCACATACGGATGTGTATGTAGACATATTTTAGAGTGTAGATTCACTCATTTTGCTCCGTATGTCTTTTCAGGAAGGGGTCAGATTTGTCCTTGATTTATTTATGAGGTATCCAGATGGCACTGCACCACCAAGAAAAGAGGGTAACATCAAAATTATGGACTACTTTTTTGAGTATGTTGGTAAGGTCCGGTCATAGTCACTTGTTGAAATCTCTAAAAAGACAAATACTCCCTCCGTCCAGAAATACTTGTCATCAAAATGGATAAAAGGAAATGTATCTAAACGTATTTTAGTTTTAGATACATCTCTTTTTATCCATTTTGATGACTAGTATTTTCGGACGGAGGGAGTAGAAAAAGAGTTGGTGATGATGGTGTGTGTGCCATCCTGCAATATAGGCCGTCGGATTTATATCTAATGGATAGGAAAGAAACTATGGCAATTTTGCAAAAATATACCCACATGTCTCTCCACGTTCGCAAATAAGGCTTCCCTCGTTCAACCTTTTCTCTCACAAGATAAACTACTCATACAAATGCATCTTGATGTTCCGTGCAATGTACGGGCAGCTAGCTAATTTCTTTTAAAATAGTTTCTGCGATAATTGGGTTGAAGTGATATATTTTATGTCTGCCCCGAATGATTTCAGATTCACTAGTAGTAACAAAGAAAAGGTTGCCTTGTTAATTAACAGAGAACAGGGTGAAAACTATCACATGAGGCCGGTAAAAACAAGGCACACTGGGTTCAGTGTCATCGTCACTACAGCTGTGCGCGCGCGAGAAGTCTACATATCGAGGGGGCTACCGAGCGAGGCACCGAGATACAATGTTTGGGAGAGAAACCAATTGACAGATTATGATCAGATCGAGTTGTCACCCTTCTGCTGTCATTGTTGGGGGGAGAGAAAGATGTATTGAGAGTGTGCTCGGTAGGCACAGAGGCACAACTAGCGAGTGTGTGTGTGTGTTTGAAAGAGGAGTAGATAGATTATTATCAAGATCGATGTGCCACCCTACTCCTTCGGTGCCGGGTAGTGTGTGTGTGTGTATGTTTGAGAGAGAAGCCAGTCGATAGATTAGTATCAAGATTGAGGTGTCACCCTACTCCTTCGGTGTTGGGAAGTGTGGGTGTGTGTGGGGGGGCAGTGACACTCACATATATCTCTACTCTTATAAAAAAACAGAGTTGGTGATGATGGTGTTCCTGCCATCCTGCAATATAGGCCATCTGATTTATATCCGACGGATAGGAAGGAAACTATGGCAATTTTGCAAAAAGATACCCACACCCCTCTCCACATTTGCAAATAAGGCATTCCCTCGTTCATCCTTTTCTCCCACAAGATAAACTTCTCATACAAATGCATCTTCATGTTCCGTGCAACACATGGGCATCTTGCTAGTAGGGAGAAGGAGTTTGTGTGACACATATCTAGCTATATTAAGGGATAAGTAGATAGCATATGTGTGAGAGACATTAGTGGCTGTGGGTGGGCGGAATTAAAGGGGTGGCCGTGTTAGACATAGAGAGCATGTGTGTTTCTGTGTGAGAGACTTGTAGGACGGGGTAGAAAGACGAATTTAACCCTGGCGGAGGGAGAGAAATACACGAAGTGCGCATGTGTGATTCCGATGCCCACAGGGAAATGAGATATGTATGTGTGTGAGAGAGATTGCACAATTCATTCACGTATCACTATCTAGCGATCATGGACGTGCATCGCTTGAACATAAGTCAATATCTACTTCGTATCGTGGCCAAAGGTACAATATCGATTCAACGCTATAAAGATTGGACACTCACATATCACATTTTTTCTATTTAAATAAGGCTTTTTAGTTGTGCATGCCAAAGTTACAGTGATGTTTCTTCAAACAACCAATGTAGCTATCATGAACATGCACCATTGTTACTCTTGCATTCAAATTCATTAGTCTTGGATGATTTAAGTTTCTATTTTGAAGTAATATATGTAATATTCATATATGAATTCAATGGGTACGCAATTTATGAAATGGAGGCTATGTAATCATATGAGGTAACACTTTTAAGTAGCTGACTACAATATCCATTTCTTTTTGTGCGCCTCTACACTAACACGTCAATGCATTATGTTTAAAGTAAATAACCAATGGCACTAAATTATCTATTTACACGAGAAATACATAGGCTGAGCGTTTGATCCCTTTTTTGTGAACGCGCCACTACACCCATACGACTCGCCGTGCCCGTGTGAACATCCAAGTTATCGGCGCATCATCCCGAGTTATTGTCTTTTTTCTGGGGTGAACTTCACACCAGTTATTAACTGCTGACGCGTGCCCCGTGTACATAGTCTAGCATGACCTTCCCGCTAGCACGGTCCAAAATTAGTTGAAACTGGATAGGAACTATCCCGCGGGCGGCAAAATCTCCCGCCTCCTTCTAAAATTTCCGCCACCTTAGTCTTTAGCATGTGAAATCCCCCTTTTTTCTTTGGTGCACGGAGACCAACAGTTACAATACCGCCCTCATCTACATGATAGGTCGGGGCTGCTTTGGTAACTTCCGGTTCCCCCACTACATGGCACCCCCATTTCCTCTCCCCCTCCCGCAAAAATGACTAACTCCACAGCACCAGAGCATCTTACATCACGCCGTCCGTACTTCATCGCCCTTTCTCCCCCCCCCCCTTGAAACCCTAGACTCCTCATCCACCGGCGTACCATAGCCCATTCACTGCCAGCCGCGTCCACCTCGCTGTATCTGCTTCTGCGGCCGCATCTACCCCTCCCACCTCCCCTAGAAACAAGTAGACTGCTCATCCACCACTGTACCACAGCCCATTCAGTGCCGGCCTTGTCCACGGCACCGGATCTGCTTCGCCGGTACTCTCGTCAACCGCCGCGCATCTGCAGCGGCTCATTCGTACTCCCCACCGGAGACGCTTCGTCCACACCCCCCGGAGCCGCCCCACCGACGCCCCCGTCGACGGCCTATGATCCTCTTTGCCGACACCTTCCTCAACCCTACCGGAGCCGCTTCGCCGACACCTTCCTCAACCCTACCGGAGTAGCTTCACCTATACCATTCTCAATCCTACCGGGGCCGCTTTGCCAACTCACAAGTCCACGGCCTCAGATCCGCTTCCTCGCACCCTCATCCAACCTACCGGAGAAGCTTCTGACGCCCCATCCACGGCCGCAGATCTGCATCGTCGGCACCACCCTTAACCCAACCACCGGAGCAGCTTCTGACGCCCCGTCCACGGCCGTAGATCCGCATCGTCGACACCATCCTTAACCCAACCACCGGAGCAGCTTCACCTACGCCCTCGTCCACGGCCATAGATCCGCTTCGCCCACACCGTAGTCCACCCTACCGGAGCCGCTCCACAAACAACCTACTCGACGGTTCTAGATCTCCTTACCGGACCCCGACAGCCAGCGCAGCGTCATCACCCTCGACGTTTCTAACCTGATTCCCACGGTCTGGAGAGATTCCAAGCACCCGCCACGGCCTAGGTACTTGTCACCTTTAAACCTGTCCAGCATCACCTGCCCGATGTACTTCAAATATACTAACCAGTTGCTGTTACCTGTTATGCAGCTGGCAAAAACTACAAGGACGATGTTTCTTCTGGATCTAACAGCTTGGCCAACCAAGATCCTGGACTGAGGCATTGCTATGATCTTGTAAGCGCGTCCCTCTCTCTCTCTTGTATTGTTCTGTGCCTGCAAGCGTGCTTTGCTAGGAATTTCGACCAGTAATCCCTTTGTGCAGACAATGATTTCTACTACTGGCTGCTAAATTAGATATGTAGATGTCATACATGATACTACCTCGTACCTCTGTTCCTAAATATAAGTCTTTCTAGAGATTCCACTATAGGCTACATACGGAGCAAAATAAGTGAATCTACACTCAAAAATGCATCTATATACATCTGTATGTGGTCCATACTGGAATCTCTACAAAGACATATATTTAGGAACAGGGGCAGTACATTACACAAAATCATAGGTGGCATGTAGGAATTCCAGTGCACTACATTAGGCTCCCTTAGTGTCGGTAGAAACGACACCTATGGGATCACAAGAATCCCTACTACGGTTAGCGGGGCGCGGGGTTGAGACAAGAGCGGATCAAACAGATAGCATGCGGTTCGTTTATCCATGTTCGGGCCGCGAGGATGCGTAAAACCCTACTGCTGCTTTGGTGGATGTATATTTGTGTTCTCGAACTAGCTATGGGGCGTGAGGAGCTCCAAAAAGGCGAATCCCTCTCCTGGTCGCCTCGAACCTCCTTTTATAGGGAAAAGGGGTTGCCACAGTGGCACACAGGAGGTGGAAAGGGCACAGTGTTGTGAGGTTATCCCTCACATTACAAAACAAGGCGCATTTAATGCGTCTGCTTAGGTCTCCTCTTGCTTTATCAGGGACGGGGGTGAAGTCCATCCCATCCGTCACTGCTCCTCCTCGTGTTCACACGCGCCCTGGCCAGCGGTGCGTGCGATGCCATGTAGGCAGGCAGGTAGCTGTGGTGGTGCGGTGGTGGGGTCTTCACGAAGATCTGCATGCCGCCATGCAGGTGCCTGCCCAGTTGGTTGGGTCAGCAGCTGCATGTGAACGGCGGTGGAAACTTGGTCGGTGCGGGCCTGGCGGTGGCCCTGTAGATGTCCTCGGCAAGGGCCTTGCCTGGCCCCCGACAAGGGTCTTGCCATGGCGCCCGCTGTCGTCCCCGGCAAGGCGCTTGCCGGGGCTCTCGTGGTTTTCCTTGGCTGGGATCCCTCCAAGGGTCGTCGTCTTCTAGTGCTCATCTGATCTTGAATGTTTCTTCACAAAGATCTGCATGCCACCACAGAGGTGTCTCCCGAGCCCTTGCCCCAACATAGTGGACCATGGTGGGGGCTGTGGAATCAAGGGCGACTCGCTCCATAGGCGTGGGGCGAGCTGCCGCGGCAAGGGTCTTGCCGGGGCTGCTAAGGCTGACCCCAGCAAGAATCTTGCCGGGGGGATCCCGCTTCGTCCCTTTGCTCTTTGTGGTCTTGGCCTTGGTGTTGTTCCAGCTACCTTGGACTTCGGTCTTACCCTGGCTCATCTCCCTTGCCCTGCTTGGTGTGGTCGCGGGCGTGGCTCTGACTGCCCGTGCACAGTCATAGGGGTACAAAAAGTATACCCCTCTTTTTGTACACCGACAGGAGCCCCCGGGCGTGGGCCACACATAAGCGCAACGCGTTTTTAGGCTAGGCCCAGAACGGTGCATGGGCAGGCAGGGTGGTTTTCACCGTGGTAAGATTTTTTGCGCGGTGCGCTTCCCATGACCCGCTCGCGCGGCGCGGCGTGGAGGGGTGTGCGTGACGTAAACGGAGGGAGGCATGGAGGCGCGGCCCATTTACTGAATGGGGCCGAGGCACGGTCCTCAAGGCGTCCACTCCCCACGATCACGGGGTGGGGAGAGGTCGCCTCACTTTTCCCCCTGGTTCTGCACACCGGCCATGCGTCTCCCATGCGCTTGCGGTGGCAAACGGTGGAGGCGGGAAACCAGGCCATCGCTGGTTGGGGCAGCGAGTCGGTCCTGGTTCCCTGCGCCTCCCGTGTCTTGATTGGCCGAGCGGGGCGGCCGATCCCCAACCCCGGTCCTTTATAAAGAACGGGAAAGGGGGATGGCATCCCGCATTCTTCCATCTTCTTCTTCCTTCTGCGTCTGCTCCTTTCTTCCATTCGTCATGGAGAAAGTAATCCCGGTCCTTCGACAGTGGCGGCGAGGGTCGCCGCTCGACAACGCGTCCCTCCTCCTCCTGCGCCCGCGGTGGCAGAGCCGGCCGCGAGGGGAAGGGGAGGGGGCGAGGCCATGGGCGAGGCTGGGGCAGAGGCCGCAGCACTCGGGGAAGAGGAGGACGGGGTGGCGCATCGGCCTCGCCCTCGCCAGTAGATCCTCCTCTGATGGAGGGCCACGTTGGGGACAACCCCTGTGAGTTCTTCGTCAGGCTGCGCCGCCCGCCGCGCCGTCGCCTTCGCCTCCCGACTCCATTCGCGCGGGAGATGGAGCTAGATCGGCCGCAGTTGTTGTGGCTGCACATGAGGGGTTGCAGGATCAGTGGCATGCGGGTCCGTGTCGACTTCCCTGCTCCTCACGTGATGTATCTCCATCGGGGATGGAAAATGTTTGCTCGTATCAACAGCTTGACGGATGGGCTCACTCTCCACTTTAAGCTGATGGAGGGTGGCCTCCTCTCCGTCAAGGTCTTCGGGCACTTCGGGACTCATGCAAGGTGCTGTGTGGAGAGCTCTTCTGATGACGAAGATTCCTCCTCGAGCGAGAGTGACGAGGAGGACAGCGACAGCGACGACGAGGGAGTTAGGCGGCAGGATGATGGGTCCGACTAGCATGCATGCTATAACTTAGGGTGCCAGCGCTTCATTTATTTATGCTCAGGGTCTGCGCCTGGCTTTGTACAAAGGGTTACATGCCTTACCGGCAAGGCTTGTACAAAAGGTGGCTTGCCGGGGGGCCTGGCAAACCGCGCCTTATGGGTAAAACTTGCGAAGATGCTCCATGTTCCAGGAATTGCTCACTGGAATGGCATCTTCGGTCTCCAGGCGGACTGCGCCGGGCCTGGTGATTCGTATTACCCGATAAGGGCCTTCCCACTTTGGCGTCAACTTGTTGGTATTCTTGGCCGATTGAACGCGCCGAAGAACAAGGTCGCCTTCCTCAAAGCTTCGGGCATGGACCTTGCGGCTATGGTAGCGGCGCAAGGCTTGCTGGTAGCATGCTGCTCTCACAGCCGCCCGAAGACGATCTTCCTCAAGGAGCGTTGCGTCATCTTGCCGCAGTCGCTCTTGCTCAAGCTCATCATAAGCGAGCACTCGAGGTGACCCGTATATGAGTTCTGTGGGAGAAATGCTTCTGCCCCATATACCAGGGCAAAGGGTGTCTGGCCGGTGGCTCGATTTGGTGTCGTTCTGATTGACCAAAGAACCGTCGGCAACTCGTCAATCCAGCGCCTTCCACTCTTGTGCAGCCTATCAAAGGTCTTTGTCCTCAGGCCTCGCAGCACTTCAGCGTTTGCCCTCTCAGCTTGACCATTGCTTCGTGGGTGAGCAACGGAAGCGAAACAGACTTTGCTGCCGAGGTCTTGGATGTATTGCATGAAGGTGCGGCTTGTGAACTGCGTGTCGTTGTCGGTGATGACCCTGTTGGGTACACCAAAATGACATACTAGCCCCTTGAGGAATTTGACGGCTGACTAGGCTGTAACTTTCCTCACTGCTTCTACCTCTGGATACTAACTTGTCGATTGCGACATACAAGTACTCAAAGCCCCCGACGGCGTGGGGGAAGGGGCCCAGTATGTCGAGCCCCAGACCGAGAAGGGCCAGGAGAGATGAATGGTTTGAAAGGCTTGAGCTGGCTGATGAAGCTTCTTTGAATCGAACTGACATGCTTCACACTTGGTGACTAGCGTCGTCGCATCCTGGAGGGCAGTGGGCCAGAAGAAGCCCTGCCGAAATGCCTTGCCGGCAAGGGCTCTCGACCCTATGTGGGATCCACATATGCCTCCATCTATCTCCGCCAACAGCCCCAGTCTTTCCTCTCGAGGGATACACTTCAATTTCACACCATTCGGCCTTTTCCTATACAGGACGTCATTGACGAGCTGATACATAGCAGACCGGCGGGCTACTTTTTCCGCTTCTTCCTGCTCCTCAGGAAGTTCCCCTGTTTGGAGGAATCGGACGGTAGGCTGCGCCCATGCCGGAGCCTGAGGCTCGACGGTGAGGACCAAAGGAATTTCTTCCATCATAAGGGTGGTTATCTCTACGGCAAGAGCTTGACGCTCTGCCGGAGCTGATCGCCCTACGACGGGCTCAGTGTCTCCGGCAACATCTTCGCCAGCGGCTCCGGGGAGCTCGGCGGGAAAGTACTTGCCGGGCCCTGATTTCCTTCTCTTGCTCTGCTCTGCTGATGGATCAACGGATGGCTGAGTTAGCTGAAGCACAAAGGTACCTGGTTCCACAGGTAGCTTGAGGGCAGCGCGCTTTGACAGGTAATCTGCGATGTCGCTCTCCACTCAGGGAACGTGCTCTGCCTGTATACCGTCAAAGCGCTCTTCCAGCTTTCTCACTTCATCTATGTAGGCCTTCATCAACGGGCTCTGGTAGTATTTGTTGACTTGCTTGACGACAAGTTCTGAGTCGCCCCTCACGATGAGTTTCTTGATCCCGAGGTCTGCGGCGATCCTGAAACCAGCAAGCAGCCATTCGTACTCGGCAGTATTGTTTGTCGACGCCTCCCTAGGGAAGTGCATTTGGACCACGTACTTGAGGTGCTCTCTAGTGGGCGCGACAAGCAGTACGCCAGCCCCGGCGCCCTGTAAGGAGAAAGCTCCACCAAAGTACATGACCCAGTTGCAACTTGCCTCCTTGCCGGGGAGGACAGTCTCCTGAGCTTCTTCATCAGGCGTCGCGGTCCATTCTGCAACGAACTCCGCCAGGACTCGACTTTGGATCATCGAGGAACTCTCAAATTTGAGGCCAAAGCTGGACAGCTCCAGTGCCCACTCTACGATCCTTCCAGTCGCGTCTGGATTGTGCAATATCCGTTGTAGAGGGAGGCGAGTGACGACAGTTATTTCGTGCGCCTGGAAGTAGTGACGCAGCTTCCTCGAGGCCATAAGAAGGGCGAAGAGCAGTTTCTGCACACCGGAGTACCTTGATCTAGCCCCCTGCAGGAAGGAGCTAACAAAGTAGACCGGGTGCTGCATCATTTTCCTCCTCGGCAGCACTCCAACTGGCTGCGTCGTCTCTACACCACTGGCATCAGGCTCTGTTGCTGCTATCACCTCAGCGTCGACTTCTCTCTGCGCCACTAGTGCGGCGCTGACCACCTGGTTCGGTGCCGCCAAGTACAGCAGCAACGGTTCTTGTGGTTAGGCGCAACTAGTACTGGCGTAGAGGAGAGATACCTCTTCAAATCTTGTAATGCCGCTTCGGCTTCTGGTGTCCACTCCATCAGGCCCGCCTTTTTCAAAATCTTGAAAAAGGGGAGGGCGCGCTCGGCGGACTTGGAGATGAACCTACTCATGGTGGCAACGCAACCAGCAAGGTGACGCACATCCTTGACCCGCTTGGGCGCCTCAATCTGCTCTATAGCCTTGATCTTGTCCAGATTGGCCTCTATCCCACGCTGCGACACAAAGAACCCGAGAAGCTTGCCGGACGGGACGCCAAAGACGCATTTCTCAGGGTTCAACTTGAGGTTGATCTTGCGTAGGTTTGCAAATGTCTCTTGTAAATCCGGTATGAGGGTCGCCTTATTCTTGGTTTTGACCACTATATCATCCATATAAGCTTCCATATTTCTATGGAGCTAGGGTTCAAAACCAATCTGGTCCGCCCTTGCAAATGTTGAGCCAGCACTCTTCAACCCGAAAGGCATCCGTATGAAACAATACGTACCACATGGGGTGATGAATGTTGTCTTCTCTTCGTCTTCTCTCGTCATGAAGATCTGGTGGTAGCCAACGTAGGCGTCGAGGAATGACAACAAGTCACATCCAGCCGTGGAGTCAACAATCTGGTTGATGTGCGGCAATGGGAAAGGGTCCTTGGGACAAGCCTTATTGATATCTGTGTAATCAATACACAGCCTCCACTGCCCATTTGCCTTGCGCACTACCACTGGATTGGCCAACCACGTTGGATGGAGCACTCCTCTTACCAAACCCGCTGCTTCCAGTTTCTGGATCTCCTCTGTAATGAACTCTTGTCGTTCCAAAGCTTGCTTTCTGACCTTCTTCTTGACGGGCCGCACATGAGGACAGACAGCAAAGTGGTGCTCAATCACCTCCCTGGGAACGTCGGGGATGTCGGATGCTTGCCATGCAAATACATAGACATTCGCCTGCAGGAAGGTGACGAGTGCGTCTTCCTATTTGTCGTCAAGGGCGGAGCTTATGGTGAAAGCTCCTCCCGTGCCGTTCTCCTTGACGGATACCTTCTTGGTCTCCGGTGGCGTGGCCCTGGATTTCTTGTTCCTGCCAGTGGAGCTCTCTGGCACGTCCTCGACGGGAGCACTACACTCCGAAGAGGTGAGCTTGCCAGAGTGGGTGTCCGAGGTCTCACCCGTCTTCTTCTTATTCCCTCTCGGGGCTCCAGTGGCAAGAGCAACTGCCTTAGCGGCAGCGGCTTCTGCAACTGCTTCTTGGTAGAGTTGGTCAGCGCAAATCAGCGCATCTTTCTTGTCGGAGGGGATGGTGATGATCGTTACAGGCCCTGGCATCTTCAGGGTGTTGTAGGCGTAGTGTGACGCTGCAGCATCTTGATCACGGCAGGCGAGATTACGTTCAGACCGGCACCGCCATCCACTAGCATCTTTGTCACCTTGAGGTTGCGTATTGTCGGCGAAACCAACAACGGCAAGCACCCGACCGCAGTAGTGCGATCAGGGTGATCCTCAGTGTCAAAAATGATAGGTGTGCTGGACCACTTCAGCGGCTTTTGGGCATCAAACGACGGCTCTGCTGCTGTAATATCACGCGCCCACTGTTTAAGCTGGCGGTGAGAGGTATGGAGTGAGGCGCCGCCATTGATGCACATGGCCTCTATAGCTTTCTGAAACTCTTGGTCACCGAACTCGTCGTCCTCTTCGTGATCATCGTCTTCTGGCTTCTTGTCGCGGCCCCGGGCGGGCCTCTCTTGCTGTTTATCCTTACCGCGACGGCCTGCCTGGCCATCACGCTTCTTGCCGGACCCCTCAGCACCGTCCTGGCCCTTCTCCTTGTCCCGCCTCTCGTATTCAGCTTTTTGCTTCTCAGCAAGCAGCTCAACCTGTCGGCAGTTCTGGAGTTCATGGCCTTTGGTGCGATGGATCTTGCAGTATTGCTTGTCGGAGTTCCCTGGCTTCTCAGCAGCCGCCAAGGCCCGGCAGGCGACACATCCGGCAATTTCCTTGCCGGGGTCATCTGCCTTGGTTTTCTTGGCGGAGCCGGCGTCATTAGATTCCTCGACGGCAAGCATAGCTTTACCCTTGCGCTTCCTGTTGCGGCGCCGGCCTTTCTTCGCCGGGGCGGCAATATCCTCGTCTGAAGAGTCGGTTTCCACGCCGGCATCTTCGCCGGGGTACTTCCTTCCTTCTTCAGCCCGGGCACATCTGTCGGCAAGAACGTAGAGTTCCGCCACATCCTTCACCTTGTTCATTGCCAGCTCTTCGCGCATCTTGCGGTTACGCACGTTCTGATGGAACGCGCTGATGATTGTGGCAGGATGAACATCAGGGCTATTCTACTGTACCCGGTTGAATCTCTATATGTACTTGCACAGACTCTCGCCTCCCTTCTGGGGGATGACGTGCAGGTCGCTCGCTTGGCCATGGGCTTGGTGGCCTCCAGTGAAGGCGCCAACAAACTCATGGCACAAATCCGACCAAGAGGAAATAGAGTCTACCAGCAAGTGCATCAACCATGACATGGCGTTGGGTTTAAGAGCCAATGGAAAGTAATTTGCAAGCACCTTATCGTCGCGGGCTCCGGCAGCTTTCATCGCGATGGTGTAGATGATGAGGACTCCGACGGGTGGGTCTTGCCGTTGTACTTCTCGCCCACGTCAGGTTTGAAAGTGCGGTGAGTGGGCCACTGGAACTGCCGCAGCTCACGGGTAAAAGCCGGACAGCCTACCTCGTAAGGTACACCTCCAGGGCTCTCCGGTGCTGGATGGTTCACAGCAGGCTCTGCTCGCCTATCTGACTGGTGGCGCGCTCCGCGCCGGCGCTCGATGGTGGTTCGAGCGTCTTAATGGGCTCGCTCCCGAAGAACTTGACGCTGGTCACAATGGGTCCGTGGGTCGGACGATGCTATGGAGATGTCGTCACCCGTAATGTCACGACGAGTCGACATCCGCGGTACCAGGCGAGGAGGGGGGGAATGCACCGTGTCCGCGGCGCCGCCGGTCCTCCCACCGCTGGTGCATGGAACTCCATCGGAGCGTCGTCCCGGGGGCCCCGCTGGACTTGGTTCGTCCTTGTTGGCGACGGCAACAAGGCTTCGGATGGTAGCTCTCCATTCGTCAAGTTTCCCCGTAGAGGGAGGAAAGTTGAGGAGCAACTGCGCGCGCACCAGGGCCTCTGCTGGCGTCAGGGGCAGTGAAACCTGCACGGACCGCGACGCACTTCGACTTCTAACCATGTCAGAAGGAGCTCGATCATGGTCCCATGGTCGCGCGCCATTTTCGCAAGTGCTTCGGCGAGCGCGTAGGTCTTCTGCGTCCCGGGAGTGGTGCTCGGGGCTCTTCCCGTGGCGGCGTCTGGGATCTTCGGCTTGACGACGCCGTTCGTCGCGCGCAGCTTGAGAGGAGTGCGCCGTGGGCGCCGGCGTGGGAGTCTTCGAGGCCACCGCGCCGCCTTCGGGCGGTGCGATGGCGCCTCTGGGGTGCCCCGCGCCGCCTGCGGAGGGCCTGGCTCCATTTTTAGATTTGGCGATGTGCGGCTCATCGCCAAGCACGCGAACGTCGCCATCTCCCAAGCTCCGGCTGCCGGGGTGGTGTTGGTGCTCGCGAGCTATGCCCTGGGTCCTCTCCGTGACCGGTCCGCTGCTCGCCCGCGTCGGGACGGGCCGACCATCACCGTTGTCTTCTTCTTGGGCGCCATGGTGATGAATAAGCGCTGAACTAACTGCTAAAGCTGATTCTAACAACTGCAACCCCCTGCCTGGCGCGCCAAAGATGTCGGTGGAAACGACACCTATGGGACCACAAGAATCCCTACTACGGTTAGCGGGGCGCGGGGTTTAGAGAAGAGCGGATCAAACAGATAGCACGCGGTTCGTTTATCCAGGTTCGGGCCACGAGGATGCGTAAAACCCTACTCCTGCTTTGGTGGATGTATATTTGTGTTCTCGAACTAGCTATGGGGCGTGACGAGCTCCAAAAAGCCGAATCCCTCTCCTGGTCGCCTCGGGCCTCCTTTTATAGGGAAAAGGGGTTGCCACAGTGGCACACAGGAGGTGGAAAGGGCACAGTGTTGCGAGGTTATCCCTCGCATTGCAAGACAAGGCGCATTTAATGCATCTGCTTAGGTGTCCTGTTGCTTTATCGGGGACGGGGGCGAAGTCCGTCCCGTCCGTCGTCGCTCCTCCTCGTGTTGACACGCGCCCTGGCCAGCGGTGCATGCGATGCCATGTAGGCAGGCAGGCAGGCAGCTGTGGTGGCGCGGTGGTGGGGTCTTCACGAACATCTGCATGCCGCCACGCAGGTGCCTGCCTAGTTGGTTGGGTCAACAGCTGCATGTGAACGGCGGTGGTGACTTGGTCGATGCGGGCCTGGCGGTGGCCCTGTAGATGTCCTCGACAAGGGCCTTGCCGGGCCCCCGGCAAGGGTCTTGCCGTGGCGCCCGCTGTCGTCCCCGGCAAGGCGCTTGCCGGGGCTCTCGTGGTTTTCCTTGGTTGGGATCCCGCCAAGGATCGTCGTCTTCTAGTGCTCATCTGATCTTGAATGTTTCTTCACAAAGATCTGCATGCCACCACAGAGGTGTCTCCTGAGCCCTTGCCCCAACATAGTGGACCATGGTGGGGGCTGTGGACTCAAGGGCGACTCGCTCCGTAGGCGTGGGGCGACCTGCCGCGGCAAGGGTCTTGCCGGGGCTGCTAAGGCTGACCCCGGCAAGGATCTTTTCGGGGGGAGCCGCTTCGTCCCTTTGCTCTTCGTGGTCTTGGCCTTGGCGTTGTTCCAGCTACCTTGGACTTCGGTCTTACCCTGGCTCACCTCCCTTGCCCTGCTTGGTGTGGTCGCCGGCGTGGCTCTGACTGCCCGTGCACAGTCATAGGGGTACAAAAAGTATACCCCTCTTTTTGTATACCGACACTTAGAGTGCCTGCTAGTCCAGCATACAGAGTCATGGCTAGTTTATGGTATGCACACAATCGTTAATTGGTGGTTTAAATATGCGCAAGGGATATGCAATGTAGTATCATGTAGAGATATCTGAAATTAGCCGTGTCAACTTGCAGATAGGGTTACACAATGAAAAAGTACAAGATGTATGTGGCAATTTCATGGAACATCGCAAAAAAAAGGAGAGGCAGCGGTGAGCCTATACAGTGTGCTATGGTATGTCACTCCTCCATTGCAATCATTGTGACATGTTACTTGTATGTCAGTTCTATTAGCCAAGTTTCTTAGGGACAGTTATCACGAGTTATCCTAAGAAAATAAGCACCTGTGAATATAAGCTCCATGTAATAAGCCAACCAGTTCTTTTCATTGTGTTTTTAGCTTATCTTTGGTATGATCAGTGGAAAGTCTAGATTGCATTATATTTTTTTTCATTTTGCTGCCCATATGGAAATTAATTTGACTTGCAAACATCACAAATTGAACCCAGTGCAGTAATTAATATGATAGGAAAACAGGCCATCACTATTTGCTCAAAATGCAAATACAAAGATACCATCTACTTGGCACAATCTACTTTGGTCAATGTTTTCCATAGAGATCCCATTCCTAATTTAAACGAAGAATGCATGACCCACATTTAAATGAAGAACAATTATTTATTGAAATTCGATGGTCCAACTGGCTGGTTATTATTGTATAGCAGCACCACCTGAAAGCATCATATAGCAGCAGCAGCTCATAGCAACTCATCATACAGCAGCAGCAGTCTGCAATTCATCATATACCAGCAGCAGCTCATAGAAATTCATCATATAGAAGCAGCAGGAGCAGCTCATAGCAATTCATCATATAGCAGCAGCAGGAGCAGCTCATAGCAATTCATCATATAGCAGCAGCAGGAGTAGCTTGTAGCAACTCATCATATAGCAGCAGCAGGAGCAGCTTGTAGCAACTCATCATATAGCAACAGCGGCGGCTCATAGCAATTCATCATATAGCAGTAGCAGCAACTCATAGCAACTCATCATACAGCAGCAGCTCATAGCAATTCATCATATAGCAGCAGTAGGAGCAGCTCATAGAAATGCATCATATAGCAGCAGCAGAAGCAGCTCATAGCAATTCATCGTATAGTGGATCAGAATGAAAATTTGGCAAAAAATCAGAGGAGATCCTCACCTTGTTGGATGAGCTCATCCTTCAACAGCACCTCAAGGCCATGGCCTGGGAGGAGGGGAGGGGGAATAAGGTGCCTTCTGCCGCAGTGTGGCATCAGCTGTAGTTGTGCAACGCCCGCTGGAGTAGTGCGTTGGACGAACCACAGTGGAGCAGCTGCTGGAGACCATGAGAATGAGGGGCGGTGCCAGAGGGAGGAGAAGCCAGGGAGATTTGCCCCTACCCACCGGCCATGTAGCCTAGCTGGACATAGCATCGTCGAGGACAAGGCCAGATGGGACCAGTGGCGACGGCTCGCTGGAGGAACCCTAGTGCTGCAGGCAGGGGATCGAGGTAGAGGGAAAGGGGAGAGGAGATGCAAGCGGGCAGGGCAATGAATGCTTGCGTGTTTGTTTTTACTTGAGGGTCAGGTGTGACACGGGCGTTAGCAGTTGCATTTTGAGTGTAATATAGGCAGACAACAGAGTCATTTCACTATTCCCCTTCCCTTCAATTTTTAGTGAGGTTCTACCCGAAACACCCCCCCCCCCTCCAAAGCAAAATTAGTTAAGCCCAAGCCCATAAGTCAAAAATGACTTCTTTACATCTTTTATGGCTTATTTTGACAATATGCCCTGAAAAGGCGGAATCGAACTGGCCCTTAACCTACAATTCAATTGTGCGTGCAATGATGAATCACTCCTGCCTGCTATCTGTACATTTAGGCATCATCATACATGGCATAACCTAATACATGTGCATTCCATTGTAGAATCTGGAATATGCAATGTTTATGTTAGTTCATACGTTGCACATGATGTTTAAATGCCCATTAAATCTGGTCAGTCAAGTGATGGTCTTTAAGCCTCCTTCTTTGCTTCTTTTCTTCATATGTAAGATTTGCTCACACTTCTGTTCAATTGCTTATTTGCATCAGCCAGCCATACTAGGACTGTTTTCTTTGATTACTTGTTGTTCTTGACCTAACACTCTAACAGAGCTTATCAACGATTTAAACACTAAGGGCTGTTGTAGTGGGGCCTTGTCTAACTCATAGGTGACATGAAGGTTTGGCTGTACACTACACTAGGCTCTCCAAGAGTACCTGGAGATCTAGTTCGAAGGTATGCCTAGTTTTTACATAGTGCAGACATAGTAAATGCTCATTTCATTGTGTGCAAGTGCAAGAGATGTGACATGTTTCATTATGTGGTGTTGTTTTGTTATAGTCTCATCCTTTTGTGTTCACGGACTGGAAAGTATGCATATTTATCTTCCAAGGAGATGAGTAACTAGTTTGTGTCACCTTGCAGAGGGGATGCAATGAAGATAAGATTGAGGATTTCCAAGTACAAGATGTTAGGAAGGAGCCTTGCAAGATAAGTAGGAGCTGCGCTGAGCCTCTTCAACCTGCTAAGGTAAGTCACTGTATGCAACTCAACAGTTCAATTCCTTGTTTGTTTCAGGCATAGTTAATTTTCTATTTTCAACTGCTTTATTTGTCCTCAGTTAATGAGATGCCCAAATAATCATGCCTGGCGTTCGGTACTTGTATCACTATTAGTTGACATAATTAAAGGCCTTACCATTTAATTACTCTACCGAAGTGTGCCTGAAGCTTTGAAGTCTATTAACCAACTACTATTGCATGAGGCTCACAATCTAGTTTATACTACGCTAATGATTGCATAGTTTTGCCTGCTGTAGTATGTTTGTATGAAACCCTCTGCTGTTCATTATGCTCCCTAAGACTTCAATTGAGGCACAGAATGGCCAACTGCTTGCTTACTTATATGCAACGTGCTGTCTAAATTTGTAACTTGTCTGTGTTTTTGATTGGGCCCCAACACCATGCTCCTCTGGTGAGCTAAGAGGGATTTCTGTATGCAGGCTGCACAGACTATCTTTTTTATAATTTTTAAAATATCACCTGCTTATGCTTCATGACGTGTAACAATTTTTTTTAAGTGACGTGTGACATTATTGTTAGTCCTATTTTGCCATGTAGTACAAAATAGTGTCTTGTTCGCTTCACTGTTGTAACTATATTTTTGCCCTAGTCATGTGTACTTATAGAAACATTTCAGGATGAAGTGACATCAACACAAAGATATGCGAGCAGTGCGGCATGGCCGTTACCGAATGATTATGGATTGGAATTGGAATGTGCTGATGTTCTCGAGCATCAACTAGAGGTGGCAAGACAACATGTACATGATTGTCAACATATAATCAACAAGTTGATACTGGACATGCAGGTATTAGATGCAGGAGTCAAAAAATGAAACAAGACACTGAGGTAACCATGAAGGAATTGGAGATTTTGCAGACTGAAATTTGTGCTATCTGAATCCGGCCAATCCTATTTTCTGAAGAGATTATAGTTCAAATGGAGTTAAGTTGATGCGCGTCCATGATGTATGAGCTGTATTTGCCCAGTGTATGTAATTTGTTGTTTGTGTATGCTTTATTATCACCTGTGCCGAACCATAATGCCCAGTGGGTAGAATCGGCTGTAATTTCTTTATTGTATAGTGTAGGATTATTCTACCTTTCTATGCCTTGATCTCTTTGTTGTAATAGTGTAGGCTTTTTAGAGGTGATAGTATTGAGTAGGATAATTCTTTGAATATGCTATATCGTTCAAACGGGGGCCAATTCGCCCGACCATGGCCCTTCACGGGCCGTCGGATCCATGGGCCTTCTACGTGTCGTAGGATCCATGGGCCTTCTACGTCTCATAGGATCCATGGGCCTTCTACATCTCGTAGGATCCATGGGCCTTGTACGTCTCGTAGGATCCATGGGCCGCCGGCTCATTTATGGGTCTTGTACGGGCCTTTAATGGGCCGTAGACGGGCGTTTAAGGGAAATCGTACGTTTTATGGGCTGACCATAACGGGCCGTTAATAGGCTGTATTTGGTGATGCTATGAAATTGTCCCAACAGACTAACGGTCCACAAACGGGCCGACTGTAACGACAGGCTGAATTTGGCCCACAAGCAGAAAATGACAGTAACGGGCCGTAAGTAACCGAATGCTGCAAATGAGCCCAAGTATAAATGGGCCCTCAGAAGGCCGAAAGTTAACTTGGGCTGGAAACGGCCCAACGGAATAACGGGCCGTTAATGGGTATAAAGTGATACATTGTTCATTACGGGTCAGTTTCACCACGGGCCGTTAATGGGTGTAAAGTAATACACTGTTCATTACGGGCCAGTTTCAGCACGGGCCGCTAATGGGCCAAGAGTTACAAAGGGCCTCATATGGGCCGAAAGACGTCATGGGCTATACATGGGCCAGAAGTGAAAACGGGCTGGTATCATATTGGATGGCCCAGATGACGCTACTGGGCCTAATTCGGATTGGGCGTAACGGGCCTTGGGTTAGCAGGCTGCAAATGGGCTATATGAGAACAGGTCGTTAACAGGCTTTCCATGGGCCGGCCCGCCAGCTTTTGACCAAGTCAAACGGGCCGGCCTTTTCACAGGAATGGGCAACTGTTGGGCCGTGCCACGTGTCGACGTATCATAGGCGCCTTCTGTCCAGTGAGTGGATGACATCTGTCCCAACGATGAGCCGACACGTGTTTCCTCTAGCCAATGATGATTTTACACATGGAAAATCCCCATTGGTTGGGGTTGTTAACGGGTTATCGGATCCAAAACCCGACCCGATAGCTTAACGGCGTTCCGTTACGGTGGATGCCACGTGTCGGTCACCCTTGACGAAAGCACTTCTGTGACGCGCGATTTATTGTCATGGAAGTGGACACTTCCGTGATGATAATTTTGGTAATGTCATGGAACACTTCTACAACAGCACATGTATGACTATCTTGATTCTGTCATAAATTTGTCATGGATGTACATGCATGACAAAAAAGCAACCTACTGTGACAAACACGTATCATCACGGAAGTGTATTTTTTTTGTAGTGCAGTTTTGCAGCAAGCTGGCCCAGATAAGACTCCAGCTCGCCATTCTTGGCCTTGATACTCCCAAGTTCGTCGGTCAGTTTCTCCTTGTCCTTCTTCAGTTGCTCGACCTCCCGATTGGCATCAGAAACAGCAGTCTTTAGCTTGGAGTTTTCTTCTTCTAACTTGCTGATTGAAGCAAGCTTCTTGTCAGCAAGCGTTGTTTTCTCGCGCGCCTCCTTCTGTGTTGCAGCAAGATCCTGATCCTTCTTCTCCAAAGCCTGCTTCATTTTCTTTAAAGAAATAACATTCTTCAGACGGGCTTGGAGTTGGCGGTTTTCACTACATACATCTGTTCGAGTGGAGTCACTCGGTTCAAAAAATGGAAAGGAAAATGCCAGCAGTGGTATATACAGTTGGCAATTGGTTACCTCCCATGGCAGCTACTTCGTCATGGGCGGTCTTGAGATTCTTCTTGGCCAATTCCAGATCAAGGTTGTGGCTGATTTGCTGTTTGTTCATTGCAGAAAGCTGAGCCCCAAGATCACAAGATTTCTGCAGTTAAAGCCATATCAGTCGACAGAGATAAAATACATCACAATGATAGCTACTCTAAGACTACCACCGAATCAAACATTCAACGGCAGTCTCGGGGACTACACCCAGTGGGTGCACTTAGCGTGCCCCCACTGATTTTGTAAGAGAGAGAGGTTCAGATTCTCAGACCACAGTCGACTGCTCGCAGTCACCTATGGTCTCGGGGAATACACCCAGTGGGTGCACTCAGCGTGCCCCCACTGGTTTTGGTTCCACTCGGCGTGGTCTGCCCAGCTCGAGTGGAACCAAAAAAAAGTTCCTAATCTCAGACCACAGTCGACTTCCCGTAGTCAACTATGGTCTTGGGGACTATACCCGGTGGGTGCACTCAGCGTGCCCCCACTAGTGCAAAGATTCAGCTCGAATCGACACAAAGAGACATACAATTTCCAAACAGCCACTCCCCAGTGGGTGATCAGACAAGAAATACGGTCGATCAGAAGTCAACTAACCTGGACATTGGCTTGCAGAGCAGCTCCAGCGTTGAAGGCTACCTGACTAGCCTCATGCACCACATTCATTTGCCCCATCACAAGATTCAACTGACAAAGAGCTTCCTTGGCAGCAGCCGGTGGATCGTCCGGAGTTTGATATGCAGTAAAAAGTGATGAAGGCAGAGCAATCGAAGCAGCCACCAGATCCGACGCAGGGAGTTGTATCGGCGCAGCAGAAGTCTGAGCAGCTGATCCTGAGGGGCAGTCAGTCGACAGCGGAACAGTGAAGGTGACGTTGGTTCGAGCCGGATATGTCGATCGCTCAACCGCCGTCCCAGGCGTCACAGTCGACCGAGGAACCTGGACTTCAGGCGCCTTCCCGCCTAGTTCCTTGTCCTTCCTCCTCCTCCCTATCAGCGGTACTTCTTCTTCATCGTCCGGGAGCACAACAATGTCTCGTGGAACTGCAACAAACAGAGAAAGCCATAAGGATAACCGATGAACCATCCAGTCGACCAAATGAATTCGAATCGGGTAGACTTACTGGCTTTGGAGGTGACGGCGTCGTCAGCTTCCTCGTCGGCTGGAGTCTTGTCAATATCCATATTAGTCGCAGCTGAGGTCGGGCTATACAGGTTCATCACCCACTCGATCAGAACAAGAAAACCGGTCGGAACAGGAAATTCGGTTGGAACAAGTAAATACGAGAAAAACGTTTACCCAGAAGCAACAGGGACGTCCATCTTGATTCTAGGCAAGGTCTTCTGAGCCTTCGAAGGATTAATTTTGGGCTGCTTGGTGACCTTCTCAGTCAATTCTGGAGTCAAGGACCGAGCGCGCTTGTGAGATGGAACACTCGACGCCACAGCTTTGCTGCGCTTGCTCGCGGGGTCATGGCGCAGCTTGGATCGACATTCAGAACGAGGCGGTGAGTCGGCCACTTCCTCATCGTCCGATTCATTGCTCTCATCGTCATCATCGTCAGCTGGGAACTCCCACTCGCCGCTCTCCTCGGTGTTGTCCTCGCCCTCTTGGTCTTGCTCCATAGCTTGTTCACCATTGGGCATCGAATACATCTCCGTGTAGATCTGCAGAACAAGGGATCGATCATTAGTCAATCGGACCAACAATCAGTCGGAAAATCCGTTCAAAAATTCAATTATGATGACCAGACCTTGTCTGGCAGGTTGCTGTCGCTGAAAGGGTCGACTCTCCTAGCGCCCCTGGGGTTGTCCTTGTTCCCGGTGATCCCCATCAACCACTCGGCCACTGTCTTGGCCTCCACCTCCTCCGGATGAACCCGAGCGGTGTCACCAGCCCCGGAGTACATCCACATGGAGTGGTCTCGAGCTTGGAGAGGTTGGATCCGCCGACTGAGGAACACCTTGAGCAGATCCATACCGGTGACACCTTGGTTAATCAGTTGGACTACTTTCTCGACTAGCAGTCACTTTCAATGAAGATGGAGTTTGAACACGGTCGAAAGAGAAAGGGGGGATCCCAGTCGACTGGCCTGGGGTCGCGATGTCTTGGAAGTAGAACCAGGTCGACTGCCAGCCCTTGACCGACTCCGGAAGAGTCATCGGGGGGAAAGAACTCCTCTTCCTCTTCTGAATGCCCAGACCCCCACACATCTGAATAACGTGGGCCTTCTCGTCGTTCGAGTTCGCTTTCTTCACATTTTGGGATGGGATGGTAAAGATGTGCTTGAAAAGACCCCAGTGCGGTCGGCACCCCAGGAAATTCTCACACATGGAGATGAATGCGGCAAGATATGTGATGGTATTGGGGGTGAAATGGTGGAGTTGGGCACCAAAGAAATTCAGGAAACCTTGAAAGAAAGGATGTGGTGGAAGCGAGAAGCCGCGGTCGACATGGGTGGCGAGCAGAACACACTCACCCGGTCACGGCTATGGCTTCGTTTCCCCCCTCGGCAGACGCGCAGACTTATGGAAGATCGGCCCTAGCTCGGCCATATCATCCAAGTCCTCCTGCCGAAGCGAAGATCGGATCCAGTCTCCTTGGATCCAACCCGACGGCAGCCCCGAGCGCGATGAAGACCCCCGATTCATCTTCTTGTTCTTCGCCGCCCCCGTAGCCTTCTTCGCAGGCTCTAGCGCCGCCGTTTTGTCCTTCCCCATGGCGGCGGAGCAGCGGCGTCGAGAGTGGATAGGCTGGACGAAGTGGAGATGTGAGGGGAAGAAGAAGGGAAATGGACGCGCATAGTACAAACGCCTCGGCCTCGCCGCTTTGAAAGGCCTGCTTCCGAGTGGCTGACGCGTGGGCCCGAGCGCTCCTGTCAAATCCCCCCAACAGTCGCACACGGGATACGTGGCGAAAAAGGTGGCGTGGAAATCGGAAAGTCCTATTTATCTACTCCACTTACCGCGGGGCGCTCCGCCTGGCGTGCTTCCACCAAAATTTCGAATCCCGTGAAATCCGGGATCCTACACAACCGATCACGCCAAAGATCTCATGTCAGAGATATCACTCAATGGATGATATCGTTTAAACCAGTCGGCAATTATTGAATCGATCAAGGCGACTGAAGCGAAGCTGAAGTTCTAACAACTGGCATCCACTTGGAGATAAAGACAAGTCAAAGCAAGAGTAAAAGCAAGGTCAACTTCATCCTTCTTTTTCACTAAAACCTCGATCCATTCGGGGGCTAATGATGAGGACATAAACCTGGGGTAGGGTCATAGGCCTGACCTATACGTCCTACCTAAGGTCCTTGTCCTAAGAACAAAGAAGTTCAAGAATCAGAAGAAGGGATCCAGCAAAGGTGTCGAGTGAAGTTCAGTCGACCTACCATCCACTCGGAGACCCCACTTTATCCAGCTCACTCGACCATCAAACCACTCGACAATAAGAAGACCTAAAGCCGCTCTGCGCGGCAATGGTCGGGCATTTACTCATGTATTAAATGATCATTTGTAGCACTTCAATACAGGCGTTACCTGTAACGCCACCTCTTTATGTACATTGAATCCTATGTAACGGAGGGGGGTGGGGTCCTGGCGCACTCTATATAAGCCTGGGACAAGGGTTCACACCCCCTGTAACTCACATGCTTATAATCCAGTCAACCGCCTCCGGGCTCCGAGACGTAGGGCTATTACTTCCTCCGAGAAGGGCCTGAACTCGTAAAAGTTGTGTGTACAACTCCTCCATAGCTAGGATCTTGCCTCTACATTCCTACCCCCCTATTCTACTGTCAGACTTAGAACCAAGACACCTCCGGTAGCAGCCGCGTCGGCAAAGGAGTCTGTTATGGATGGAGGCCCGCAGGATCTGGCCATCGCGGCATTGGACAATGACAAGGAGACAGTCGCTGATGGAAGCTTGGACGGCAACGACAACGATGCAGAGCAGGATGCAGCTATGGATGCTCTAGTCCTCGAGATTTTCGCCTTCTCCAACGATAGGAGCGAGGACGAGGAGGGAGAGGAACATTTGGCGAAGGGGGTCGAAGTCTGCTGAGCGGGAGCTGGGGAGTCAAAGTCCATCGAGCGGGAGAGATGGAGAGGTAGTAGATAGCAGAAGCCTAGGAGAGAAGGACCGGAGATGCTTGCCTCTGATACCAAGTTAGGCTATGCAAACACAGACAATGATGTATTCTATGTATCCGGCTGTACATAGTGTTACATGAGAATGAGAGAGAGAGAGGGAGAGGGAGAGAGCAAAGAGATCGTGTGTAGTTACAACGGCATGAGCTAGCTATCCCTGAAATGTATAGATGGATGCACAAAGACATTGAGGCCCCGGAGAAGCTGTCTGCATGGTTAGCCACCTGGCCAGTGAAGTGTTGGTCCAACAGTCCAATCTCTTTCACTACCAGAATTTACCTAGTTGCCGACAGCCTCATCTATGCCGACGGCGCCCGACGGCATATGTATATCTATGCCGACGGGGGCGGTCGGCATAATACGACCGTGGGGACAGCTCGCGGTACGCCTACGGGGGCCGACGGCATAGACGAGGCCGTCGGCATAGAACGGGCCCACAGCGGCGACCGCTTGACGGCGTCGAAACTACGCCGACGAGGGCTAACGGCAGCCGTCGGCATAGATTTGCTGACATTACCGATCCGCGCCGTCGCCACATCATCGATCCCAGGGAGTGAGGGCCCGTGGTGTGGCAGAGATATGCCGACGGCATACATGCCCTCCGCCACGGCATCGATCCGCGTGCAATGCCACGTCATCGATCCGTGGGATCGTAGCTCCGTGTGCGCAGCCGTCGACATACCTCTATTTTTATTTTTTTTATTTTTAATTTATATTATTTTGTATTTTGTATTTTTTTTCACAACATAAATGTGCTTATCTAAACAAAAAACATACCCCGATGATATATCGATTGCCCCCCTCACGGCGCTGCCGCCGTGTCATGGAGGGCGGAAACGGTCGACACGGAGGCGCCATGTGGCATGGCTATGCCGACGGCTTGGTCGTCGGCATAGCTATGCCATGTGGCGCCTCCGGGTTCGGCGGCACTTGACGGCGGCGCCGACACCCACCGTTAGGCTAGGAACGTTGCCGACGGTCGAGGCCGTCGATATAGATGTACGGACGCTGTCGGGATAGCACCTATGCGGACGGCCTACGGGGTTACGCCGACGCATATGTGGCCGACGGCCCTATGCCGACGGCGGCCGTCGACATAGGCCTGTCCCGACGGGAATCAAGGCTATGCCGACGGCCTGTGCCGTCGGCATAGGGCTCAATTCCGGTAGTGTTTGGTGGGTTTAAACTCCTCCATCTTCACTCCGTTCACCAAAAAGATAGAGGTTAGAGAGTTTTCTCTCTCTTGGCAGTGCCATGAGGTTAGAGAGTTTTCCGTCCTCGCTGATCTGATTATTTGGATCTGATGAGTTTATGTTGTTGTGCCAAGCTTTTTTGTTAGTTTGATTCATTATAAGGTGAAAATTTTCATCGACACTATGCTGAAGATATAGTGATTCGACGGTCTGCACTTCTAGGAGATCATCGCCTAAGTATGTTCATCAATCAAGACTTTCCATCTTTTTAGATGGGCAACTCAAGGCACTTTCAAAAACCATTATTGATAATGTTCGTGCGGGTAAAAGAGCGCTCCGGTTCAATTGCAGCCTCTTTATCGAAATCTTTAGAGTATTTCTTCGAGTAGAGAGTGTTTCCAACAAATTTCATTGTAATTCTTAGTTATATGAGTTGCTTTGTATTTTCTTGAATCTTAGGTCTAAATCAGTATACTTTTAATTGTAAATTTTATGAATATGAATAAAATTACGGGTGTTTAGAAAAAAGAACACTGCCCTCAAAAGGAAAAAGCTCGGTTACAGAAATATCAAACGCGGCGGTCGGCATAAGAAGCGGCGGCGGAAGGCGAGCGAGGAACCCACCTGGCGGAGGTACGTATGCTCAACAAATTCTTCAAAATCTTCACTTTTCCTAGTGGAGGCGGAGTCGGAAGTCCGATGCCAGCCACGCGGTGGGGTTTCGTGGTCTTGACGGAGACGGAGACGGAACTCAGTCGCCGCATATATAAATGCAAGAGAAATCTTTCCCAATCCACTAATAAAATTACAAGCACACACGCAGACTCAGGCGATTCGAGGCGAGGATCTAAGAGAGCTTGAGATCGGCGATGGCAGCGGCGATTCGGCAGGCGGCGAGGAGGTTGGCTGGCTTTGTTCTCCAGCGAACGAAAACGGAGGTGCCAAGGAGGCTCATCCACGGCGGTCCGCCGGCAGCAGCCCCCTCTTCCCTCCGGCATACTTCCTCCGGTGTTGAGGTACCGAAAATCACGACTTCTATCGATTATTTCATCGACTGCTGATTGATTCGCTACTGTGTTCTGCGAATAACATGATTAGGGATCTAGCAATTCCACGCCTCGCAATACTGTAGGTCTCATAATCAAATCCTTTTCCCAAACGGCAAGATGGGGATCGCTTACCCTAGGATTATCTATGCTAGCTAGTTCCAAATTATTTTGTAAAACTTAGTTTCGCCATAAGTAAGCATGATTCGAAAATGAAATATCTTTTGCAGATATTAACACATGACACTGTTTGGTTTTTAGGCATGCCTACAATAACATTCTAGATCAACTGTAGCTATGTAGGCTTGCATCGATGAATATGTTGTTAGTTACTGTATCTAACTTCTACGTAATTTGTAAAGGAAATAGCAGTGCCATAAATTTCTTAGTGAAATAAACTATTTTTGTTTGCATGGCCAGCTTCCTTCTGCGAAACCTGCTTCAGGGCATTATCAAGATGGGAAGGCTTCTGCTTTGAGGGAAATCAAGAAGAAGAGAGAAGAGTTGTTTGATCTGATTGCTGACACAGAAAGGCGATACGACACCCGGCTTACCAAGGAAGGCTGTCAAAACACACGCATGCTCCAGCAGCTTGCGGTGCAAATCGAGCCTAGACCCAATGACCCCTTGTGGTATCTACTCAGAACATATCCTGTCCTTTTCATGTTCCCTTTTCCTTGGGATAATCTGTTAACAAATTTTATTACATCTCTGAACTTGCAGGCGGTCGAAACGGTTTTCGAAGAGACTCAATGATTTTCTGGGGCTAGCCGGGGCTGTTATATCATCCTATATGCTTACGCGGAAGTGGCTTCACTTGGACCAAGAGGCAGATCCAAAAGGGGAGAAGACCTAACCAGCAATAATGGCTTCAGTTGGAGAACGAGGCAGAAGATCTAACTAGCTGTCTGGGAATCGAAGTGTAGTCACTAGTATAGAAATGCTCGAGGATGAAGTTATTAGTGCTCTTTTTGGGCATTCCTCAGCTTTTGTACCAGCAACTGTGAAAATTAGTAATGCATTTTTATATGGTTCTGGCTTCAGTTTCCTTTGACCTGACGTGCGATCACTATTTATGGCAAACTGTTTATGCCAATCACACCAGTATGATTTAGGGGAAGCTTGTAGTATTATCTATGCCAGCTCGTGTGTTTTATACAGGGATGAAAACGCTCTCTCTCTCCGCGTTTACCCAATGGAATCAGTTTCCACTGCTAACAGGCTGCCGCGGTGCTGCTCTGCTGGTTTCGTGAGCCAGCACCTTGCCGGCAGTGGGTCCACAGCCCTCGCCGATGGTGCCATGACGGGGCCTCCGGACGGTGTAGGGTGTGCTCGACGCCGCATCGGTCATCGGAGTCTGAAGTGCTGCTCCATCGGGTGTTGGGTCAAGCTGAAATCTTAAGAAAAAGTATTGCTCCACTGAAGAAAGGCAGCTACAGATATGCAGTCATTTGTATTGCTTTGTGTTCTACTCCAAATGTACTATAATACGTTTGGGCAAGTTCAATTATATATTTTTGCAACTTTTTTGTGAAAAAAATTCAAATCTATTACAAAAGTTCATCAGAAGTACAAAACACCTCAAACATAACAAAATTTTCATCATTGTCTCTAGACCTCCGAGTGACCACTACCGAAGTTAGAACGAGCCACCGACGCGCTATTGTGGCCCTATCAAAGCTGACTTGACCTTGTCGTTGACAGCTGGAAAGTCTTCATACACGTGCCCTTAAGGACCAGTACCCTGTAACGTCGTCGTACACGCATGACGAGAAACCCTGACCTCGCCACCCCAAGGAGACGGCAAAAATCTACGCCGGAGGTCCGTCAACTACGTCCAGATGGACAAACTCAAGGAGAATCGAAGTCCAAAAAACAAACTCTAAGAAGAAGCGCTACCATAAGCCCGAACGCCGTACCTGCGAGAACTAAAAAAAAATCTAGCCTAATAAATTGCTAGTCGGAACAAAAGGCACCGGGATTCTCCTCCATGCGACTGACCGCTAAAGCGGCAGACAAAGGGAAGGCGAATCCACGAGTTCGCCGAAAGTTTGGAAGGAAGAAAAACTTTGATCAAAGACGGATCATTTTGATAGTTTCACTCAAATACATGGCAAAACAACAGCAGTGTTTCTAGATAACATATCCAACCTCGTGGAAACAAACATGAGTTCATATCACAATATTTGGGCAACGAAATATCACTTCAAAATCCCAATACCTACGCTAGTGAGCCATGGGAGGCTTAACGCTTTTTGTGTCCGGCTGTATATTGCTCATGGCGAGCAAGAAGCGTTGTGTCACTCGCGTGCCTCAAGTCGGCAACTGCTGCATGGGCCCGACCCATGTGCAAGAGTCTCCTTCAGCGAGCGAGCGTAGGTCAGCTTTTTCTGATTTGTTTCATTTTTTCAACTAATAAAAGGTATGTATTTGAAAACAGTTTCACCAATTTAAAAAATGTTCTTGAATACAAAAAAGTATATCAAAAATGTTCACGATTTAGAAATACTCTTCACCAATTCAAGAAATGCTCAAGAATTCAAAACATGTTCCAGAATTCAAGAAATGTCTGCGAACAATTATTAAAAACGTGGACAATTTTTGAAATACCAAAGAATGTTATGAAATGTGAATATATTTGAAATTTATGAATATTTGTTGAATTATGAAGATTTTGGAAATTCTAAAAAATGAAGTTGTGAGCAATCTTTTAAATTTATTTTATTTCCAAACAATTGAAATTTTCGAAAATATGAACAACTTTTGAAGATTTTTCAAAAATATGATATTTTTTAAAAAGAAAAAGGAGAAAAGAAACAAAAAAACAAGGACCCTGATAAGTGCGAGCCGTGTGGCACGGACACATGGAAGCATTTTTTATATCAAGTTTAGTGAGGCGTGACAGTTTCCTTTTCGGATGGCAAGTTTTGGTCTTTTTTTGTTTGGTTTTTCTTTCCGAATGACATTTTTAGTTGTAAAAAACGTTAGACCCGGTGCTTCACACATGTCGCCCTTATCATTTGGGGAAAAAAAAGGAAAACCAAATAGAACAATACAAGGTACTCCAAAACAAGTCACAAATCTTTGGAGAAGATTCCTAAAACCACTCGTAATGATTCGCTCACTTGCTTTCCTAATGGACCGGCGTATGTCCAACGCTGGAACGTGATCGCTCCCTTAACGCTCACAGTAAGCACGCGACAACTATATCTTGCTCAAAGCGAGATATATGTTGCCCTCGCCGGATATGTTTTTTCCCACACATAGCCATTCGGCCGGCCCAGTTTGGTCTATTTTTTTCGTTCCATCAGGTTTCGATTGAGACGGGGCTGTATTCACTCTGATTTCTTCGATTATTTTCTTTCTTTTTTACTTTTGTTTTCTTTTGTTTCTTCATTTTTTTGTTGTTCTATATTTTCAATAGATTTTCTTTGTTTCTTCTCTGTTTTAATTTTTTTCTCTTTTTGTTTCCTTTCTAGGTTTTCTTCGGGTTTGTTGCTTCCTTTTATTTTTGGCACCTCATTTTTTTTGGATTTCTTGTTTTATTTTTTTTGTTGGTTTTCTTTTATTTCTCACCCATGTTTTTTTATTTTTCCTCGTTATACTTCTGTTTTCTTTGGTTTTCTAATTTGTCTTTTTTGTCCTATTTATGTTTCTTTGTCAGTATTTATAATTTTTTTCTTTTACTTTTTCTAATTTTTTTATGTCTGCGTTCAGATTTTTTTTCCATTTTTTGTGGTTTTCTTATTCTTCTTTGCTTTCCTTTTTTTTTGTCCTTGGACTTTGGTTTTTATTTTTTATTTCGCTTTTGCTTGGTTTCTCTTTTGTTTCTTTCATGGTTTTCATCTCTTTTTCTTTTCTTTCTCATTTTTTCCTTTTTTGTTTCTTTCTTGGTTTCCAATGGGTTTATTTTCTTTGTTTCTTTATCGGTTTTCACTGTATTTCATTCCTTTTGCATTTGTTTCTTTGGTGTTCTTTTTTGTTTCCTCTTCTTTGGTTTCTATTGTTTCTTTTTTGGTTTTTGTTAGTTTTTTTATTTTTCTTTGCTTCTTTTGCTTTTCATTCAATATTTCTTGTATACATCAATAATATTTTTCTTGTACGTGTTTAGCATTTTTAAATAAAATTTAACATTTTCAATTTAGGAGGACGCTAGCGGGTAACAGGTGGGACGCCTGGCTCCATCTTGTGAGACGTTTGATGGATGTTTAGTTGTCTCAACAGTTCGATCAATTGTGCTAGAAGTTAACTAAGAATGAAGAGTTCTCGGTTAAATCCATGTATCTGGATATTATCAACTCTAGCGTTGTTCCTCGTTCAAAACATGTTTGAAAAGTCAAAGTTCCTTTGAAATCAAAGTGTTTATGTGGTTTGTGCATAAACAACTCATTTTAACTAAGGATAATTTGGCAAAACGCAACTGGACAGGATCTACAAGATGTAGTTTCTGCTACCATGATGAATCCATCAAACACCTCTTTCTTGATTGCCCTTTGGCAAAAAATTTGTGGTGGACGGTTCACATAGAATTTAATATTACTCCTCCGAATACTATCAACACGTTATTTGGGACGTGGTTAGATGGGATAGACTCTGAGACATCGAGACATATTCGTGTAGGAGTATGTGCTTTATTATGGGCAGTCTAGAACTGCAGAAATGATTTGGTCTTTAAAAGAACAACAAATATTCATTTTTTGCAGGTTATTTTATGAGCCACTGCGTTGATCCGTATGTGGTCGCTACTCACTTCGACGGAGGCCAGGGAGCGTATGGTTACTGGATCTACCCGATGGGAGATGGTAGCACGGACTATTTTCAACCGGTTTGGATGGCGGTCATGTAATAGGATAGGCAATTAGTTTTCCTATCTCTTATTGCCAGCCGGTTGTGGCTTCTCTTTTACTTTTTTGGCTCTTTGTGAGCCTTTTTCGTTGTTTGTTTGAGACATGAAGAATTGTGTTGCACACTTTGCTCATTAATAATTATGGCCGCATGCATCGTTCTGATGCAGAGGCCGGGGATAACCCTCATTTCAAAAAAAACAAATATAACATTTTTATTCGAAGTTCAACATTTTTCTATGCACATTTCTAGTAGTTTTAAATGCTTGGTTACCATCTTTTTAATTACTAGATTAACATTTGTTGAATACATGGTCGACATTTTCTCTATACATACTTCAACATTTGCAAATGCTTAATTAATATTTTTCATTTATAAGATTAACATCTTTTAACACATTGCTTTCTTTCTGTAAACACTTTCCGTATACATGAGGAAACATTTTCTTCATACTCATTTACCATTTTTGCAAATGCTTTGTTAACAATGAATCAATCTGTGGTTGAATGGTTAGGAGGAAAGTGGTATCCCCAACCCACCAAGATTCAAATCCTTGTGCTCGCATTTTCCTTGGCGAAACAAAAAATTTCCAAAGACATCATTAAGCATATACACCTATTCTCCATTCAAATGTCCGTGCACGTGTTCGTGGACACGCCCATACACACTCCTACTAGTCCGCTAAAAATGTCGGGCATGTATGGTTGGTGGCTAACTTTGCCAATAGTTTCCCACACCATTTTTTCAAACTTGCATTACTTTAGGTGGTCAAATTCTTAGCCACAATTGATAGACCTTGCGGATCGAGTAGGTCAGATAATCGATGGTCCTACCTTCTGCTTGTGGCTGGAGGAGCTCCCGGTGCCGGCCATGGTGCCGGTGATGGCAGAGAGTAGTGGTGGCGGTGCTTCCCGTCAGCAATGCACTAACCCTAGATCGGTAGGGGATTAGGTGGGGTGTACGGCATTGCGACGATATGTTGCGAGCCGCCGGCCACCACCTCTTTATATAGTGCAGGTGACAGGGGCCCGTCACCCATAGTGGGCTGAGCGCCCCTGATCAGGGCGCGGGGTGGGCCGTTGGGCCCACACGGTGGAGATCATCCTAACATTCTCCCCCTTGATCTCAACTTTTACTTTACTTGTTTCATAACAGATCAATACATAGAACATGTTTCATCATCACAGCTCAATTGCCGATAGAATCAGATAGTCACAACGTACCTCTCTGTTTTGAAACAAATTCTTTAACCTTGGGCCCTTTTATTGTCCGGAAATGTTAGACTATACCATAAAACCCATGTCGACTGTGTGTTCTCCGAACACACTGGGCGGTAAGCCTTTAATAAGCAGATCTGCAAACACTTGTCTGTTACTTTTATGCTTCAAGCATTTCTACATAATTCCAGACTTTTTCCTTTACAACGCATAACTCTGTGTCAATGTGTTTGGCATCAACACTTGACTCGTTGTCATAGGAACGACAAACTTAAAATGGTTATCGCTGTTGTCAAACATTATTAACTCCGGGTACAGGTCTCCTTAACCATTTTGCCTGTCCCTCAGCCTCATATCAAGCTATAAAATATCTTTGCATCACATTGATGATAATTGTTTCATTCTTTGGAGCTTTTCCACACAAAAACCTCCAAGTATGAAAGTTAGCGACAATTGTGGATTTCGCTATACATTTCACAAGTCCTGTCTTTGTACTCACAATCTTTTGAGAGCACTTATTTCTTTCAGCATGAGGCCGATATCTTTGACTCCATTCCAGTGATCTATATATGGACTGGAGATTGCCAAAACAACCCGGATATGTGAATTGTGTCAGGGTAATATATCGAGCTTTCAACAGCTGAAGCATATGATACCATATCCATTTTCAATCTTTTCTCATCAACTTTTGGAACACCATAGTTTCTAGTTCCATTACCCTTGACTATAAGAACAGGCGTAGGTTTTCTCGCATGCATACTTTAGAGACCTTTGTTAGCATGTCCATGCGACATTCCAAATACCCCATTTTATTCTTTTATTGGTGAATCTCAATAATTATAACGAGAGTCACTCTACTGAAAACATTCTTTTGAACTTTGAGAACAAGAACTTCTTTTCTCCTGCTGCAGTAGATTGACATCACCACTAGCAAGTAGGACGTCATGCACATGCACAGGATTAGGAAATGAATTTCCCGTTCTATAACTTTGCATGAATACAATTGTCTTCTCATTTTCTTTAACCCAAAAATCATTTGATTCTTCTAACTTTAAATGTCACTGTCTAGAGACTTGCTCTAGTCAACAAAAGACTTCTTGAAGCAGTATCCCTTGTGTTTTTTACTTTCATCTGATGTAACTCAGATCATGATGTCAGTCATGATGTGCCACTAACACTCATTGTAATTTATTCATTCTCTTTGCACAAAATATTTCCTTTGGTAACACATTGACCTTGTAGACCCTTTACATCCTACTTTTTATGCTCCATTGGAAATTACTTATGAGTCCCAAACATCACTGGGATTCACCAATTTTATTTCATCTCATATAGTCTCTTATCATTTAGACAAACAGACACTTCTCAAAGCTTGACTAAGCGCTTCAAATGAGGTGGGATCAACCTCCATTTGAATTTCCCTAACATAAACTTTATAGTAATCAGAAGTATCTGATTTTCTCATTCCTTGAGACCATATGTACCTCAGGTACTAGCACTTCTTTCATATGGGGCTATTGTTGCTCTGTCATTGCCAAGAGGCAAATTAATTCTATAGTCTTTCATTTCCAAGAGACAATAGATTTTACAGGGACTTGTATCACAAGATCCATGTTTACTCATTCATCCTTTATAGAGCTAACAACAGGTGTTGTATAGGTCATACAACATGCTCCCCCAGATTACTCCATCTTCACTAAAAATGGCATATCTTTAAACTTTATTATTTGGGTTTATTCTGTTAAAACTTTCTTTTTTCTGGCACTTCAAGCACCGTCTTAGTATTCCTTAGTCTGCTTTCGGAACTGTAAAAGATCCAGGAATACAACTATTTCTATTCTTAGGGGTATTATTATGACCGTCGTACTTCCCCAGACGATCACATTCTTCATTAGTAGATCACTTTAGATGCATAATGTGCATCACATTATCTAAAGTATAGGGAGGGTTTCATCATTCTTAATTTATCTAATATTTCTTTCTCCCCCTCGAAATGTGGCAAGAAATTTTCTGCCACAATTTCGAAAACCATTATAACTTTTGTGAATTGAGGAAACTTCAATTATCTATTTCATTCATCTGATTACTTCATGCGAAACGAAGTTATCTGTTAATTGATATGGGAGTATTTTTTCCTCATTCCATTTCAGAAACTCAACAGAGTTCTTTATTATTAGTACTTTTGCAAGTCACACTTGCATATCAATCTTATCTTTAGGTTCCTTTGTAACTTTTATTCTCTTTGGATTTATTGAGTGCTTAATGACCGTTACACATAAGGTGTACGGTCGATACTAGGAAAGCATAATAGCTACTCCATACTTTTCTCCTAGAGTGGGACACATTAAACACACATGAGCCATCATATCTTTCTCCTGTCATACATGATAAGTCCTTTGCCTACATTTCTCCTACCATACATGATTTTTTTTGACATAATACTATGTCAACTTTACCCAGTTACGCAGGTATTTTTCCAGACTTTTCCTGCCATGCGGGTTTTATCATAATCATCTTTTCCCGCTATGCGGGTAATTTCCTGTAAGGGACATAAATGTCAGAATTGGCTCTTTTGACTGCATATTCAATCATCAAATTCAGAAATAAATCCAAATGCTCTTGACACACATGCTTGATCCGACGTTGGTCAAATTAAACATGCATGTTGCTTGTTTCATTTCAAATCATGTTGACTGGAAAAATCTTCTTCATGGAGAGTACATGAAAGACATTCGTCAACCAAGACTCTCAATGATCTATCTCTTTTCTTTTGAAGCCATTCTTTAGAGAGAACATACTCCCTCACATTATGACCTTTCTTGGTCATCTTTCGGGTCACAAGTACCTAGCCATTGTCTTTCACGAATGAAAGCATGGAAAACTTTTAGTCTGAGAAAATTAGCCAATAATCAACAATAATGAGCATAAAATTAACCCCGTTGGTCTGGTTAAAAAATATGCACATTAAACTTTTTAGAAAATTTCTTTTATATTCTAAATCACCGTTGGGCAGAATTAGAATAAAACATCACCCTTCTACATTAATTCCATATCACCGTTGGGCGGAAAAGGAAATAATGCATATAACTCACAAACAATATGAAGATAGTATTTCTGTTAAACAACTTTGCTAAGAAATAACCATCATGATCAACTTTATTGCAGCGGGAACAAGAATATACATTTCTCTTGCTCAAGAGCATTTCTTGATCTTTATCTGTTCTCTGAAAATTGATCACTTTGATACAGACTTTATCAGAGATTTAAGCTTTGAACATAAGACTCATAGAATTATAGTACTGTTATCATCAACGTTGGTCAGAAAATAACGATACCATATTTTAACTTTAAACAAATATCTTTCTTTTGTCATAACGGAAACTATCTGAATCTGAATTCACCCACAAGGGAAAACATTGCTAAGAACAATTCTTCCAATTAAATTTTTCCGTTGGTTCCAATTTAATTGGAGGATAAAACTTTTACTTTGCAACGAAAACATGAATGTAAAATTCATGAACTTTTTACTTTTCAAAAACTTGTCTTTAACAAAATCAAAATTCATGAACTTTATTATTTTCTTTGTAAAATTCATGAATTTCTTGTTCTGATTTTTTTTAATTTTCATTTTTAGAAAAATTTTCTGTTTACTTTTCTATTTTCTAAACAAATTTTCGTTGGATTATTTGAATAGAAAAACTATATATAAAATCTGCCCAAAATCTGGACAGAAAGTCAAAATAAGAGGAAAAGACTGCAGCTGGCCCGGCCTGGGCCCAACGCGCGAGTCCCGCAGTGGGAGGAAACGCACAGGGCCTGCCATTTGCACGCCCCTGGCCAAAAACGGCCCGGGCCAGCGCCAGCAGCCCAGCGCGAGCGAGCCGGCCTCGCTACACTTTCGGCCCATGGCCCGTAGCAGATCTAGGGTTTTAATCCTAGCCGTTCTTTGCAATCCAGCGGCCATCCGCGTCGATCGGTCGAACAAAACGACCCACCGCGCCGCTCTGGACGAATCCTAGTCCATTCTCTCCTCCCCCGCGCGCCTCTCCTTTCTCTCTAGCTCCCGCGGCGGCGGAGCTGCTCCAGCGGTCCAGCCGCGCCGCCGGCGAGCCGGCGACGGCGTCGGCCGTCACTGCGCCGCGCGCCACCTCTTCTTCCCTTTCCCCTTCCCCTCTGTCCTATCCTCCAACGACAGAGAGAAATGACGCGGCAGAGCGGTCCTCTGCTCCCCTTCTCGCCCGTGGTTCTCTCTGGCCGACGGCGAGGCTCCCCGGCGCGGCGAGGGTCCTCCTTTCCTTTCCCCTTCTCCATTTCACCCATCACCGCCAGGCCAAGTGAGAGAGACGCTAGTGGTCGCACCCCAAGCTCCCATCTGCGCCCGAGGAATGGAGTGGCGGCGCCGATGCCGACCCCTTCGCCGGTCGCGCGTTCCCCTTGCAGTGAGCGCGCCGCCGTCGAATGGATCGGTGACGGTGCTCTTTCCCCGATGGGGTCTGTTCTTTTTGGCAGTGGGGAAGGCGTGTTACCCCCACTGCCCGTGTACTTTGCCCCTCGCGGGGTTGTTCTTCGTCCAAATGGCTCAGCTTGCCGATGCCCGTTCGGATCGAGAGGAACCGGCGCGGCCTTGCGGCGGCGCACTTTGCCGGCGAGCACTAGGCCCTCTCCGGTGATATCTTTGCCTTGTCACTTTAGGGCTCTTTGGGGAAGGGAAAAAATTCTATGATTTGCACCGAAGATCCTAAACCAAACCTGTCTGATACCATTGATAGACCTTGCGGATCGAGTAGTCTGATAATCGGTGGTCCTACCTTCTGCTTGTGGCTGGAGGAGCTCCCGGTGCCGGCCATGGTGCTGGTGATGGCAGAGAGTAGTGGTGGCAGTGCTTCCCGTCAGCACTGCACTAACCCTGGATCGGTAGGGGATTAAGTGGGGTGTACAGCGTTGCGACGAACCTAGTGTTGCGAGCCGCCGGCCATCACCTCTTTATATAGTGCAGGTGACAGGGGCCCGTCATCCATAGTGGGCTGAGCGCCTCCGATCAGGGTGCGGATCTAAGGGCCCGGTGGGCCGTTGGGCCCACACGGTGGAGATCATCCTAACAACAATTTGACTTGTCTAAGGAATCTTGGCACACTTTCGTGTGTATAACATGTAGGCTTTATTTCCCAAATCTTGTTTTAAGTGTGGATAGAACCAAACACCCAACTAATTTGGTCATACTTTCTTGACTTGAAGTTTGATAAAGTGTGGCTAAAAAACAAACACCCCCTAATGGTGTCCCCAATTTATCTGCCCCATTTTGCAAGAATCTACTGTCTCATATTCTATAGCACTTAAACAATTTATCTGCCCCATTTTGCAAAAATCTACTGTCTCATATTCTATAGCACTTAAATACCGAAATCCGACTTCTTGTTGCAATGGGAGGTTGACAAGCTCTATAACGCAGTCACCACATGGAGGCGTGGAGGTGGTACGTGCCTGGCAGGATGGTGCGGTGAGAGCTTTTGTTACCTTTTGGGTTGTAGACATCAGCAAGGTAATACCACATGGTATAGTTGTTCCCATTAACTTGGTAGTTGCACTTCGGAGCATTGCCTTCACAAAGTCTTGAGAACAATGAAGACCTGTTAAAATAAATCCGAGGCGTACCGCCGATCTACCGAGGACCAAGCAATCACACCAGTACGACACCGAGATTTGTTAACGAGGTTCACCATCATGGCTACATCCCCGGGGCCTGATTACGGGCTACAATACCGCACCCTGGCCGCCCGGACGCCGGCACACACCGCCGGCTCCCCCGCGTACCTATGCTATTATGTTGGCATAGGTTACATCGTGTGTCTATCCCCGCTATATATGAGAGGCCTAGAATACAAGTGTCCTGCTTGGACACGACTCCATATCCTGTCTACACACCGTACGACTCCAAGTCCAATTGTAACCTAACTTGTACAATAATATTCGACACAATTCTAACAAGACCGCTGAAGCACATTGGTGTCGTTGTGAGATGATCTGGCATGCCAAATAAACAGTGCCAAATACACATATAATATGATGCCATTTCTCCAAGAATGAGGGTGGGTTCTCCAACATGGCCTTGGTGTTCCCCTTGCACAGCAGATTGACAGTTCTTCCATTTCTAGTGCGTGTGATTAGCTCATCAAACCATACTAGCGGACCTCTTGATTCCCCAAGCGCAAAAAGGTTGGTTTGTGTCCTTGACATTTGGCTCTCACAAGTTCTATTTTTCCAACGCCTTGGCAAAACCTGACCATTTCCTCATGGTATATGATCTCACACATCTAGAGGTACTCATCAATGGCATCAATGGGTGGGCCATATATACAAGCATCCTGATAGCCTTAATGCACTTTTGGAGAGAAGAGAACCCAACTAGCCAAGTGCAACTCCTTTCAGCCTGAAGTAGTCATCACAAGACTTCACACCTTCCACGATGCATAATAAAAGGTTCCTCAATATTAGGTAGTTGCACCTAAAAAGGTCATCATGAAAGGTCGGAGTAGCTGCAAAGAAGTTGTAGTGGAGAAAAACATGCCCCCATGCCCTATGTTGATTAAGATCAACTCGAAGCCCCAGCGTAGAACCCTCAAAGTGGAGAACATGCTCCCCTTCCTCCTTCATTGCTTCAAGTACCGAGATCACCATCCTTACTTCAAGTAACATGTAGACAATGGCGTCGAGGGGAACAGTTACATCGTGTGGAGCACCGGTGAGGTGCAACAATGTTCGGGGACGAGTGCTAGAGGGGCGACATGACGATCAGGTGGAGCAGTGGGAGGAGGCGTGGTGGTAGTGGCTGGGTCGACATGAGCAAGTGAGAGGAGGCGGCAGGGGTGGGGGGGGGGTGGGGGTAGGGTCCGTGGATGGGTTGACCTGGCGGATATTCTAGACTATCCCCTCCCCCCATTTCAATGGATTTGGGGTACTTTGGACCATCTACATATTTGTGGCAAAAAAAAAAATTTGGGGCGGGGGGGGAGGGGGGCGTTTGATGCATGGGCTTATTTGTTTTAACTGTCTAATTTCGAACATATGGGAGAGAGTGGGAGATGCCCTAACTATTTTGTTTTAACTGTCTAATTTCGAACATATGGGAGAGAGTGGGAGATGCCCTAACTATTTTGTTTTGTTCTGCTAAAACGTAGATGCCCTAACGATGCATCCATTGTTTGGTCCCTCTAGTAGTTGACAAGGCATCATGTATATCTGTTTCTACTAATGTGTTTTCAGATTCTAGTGTATCAAATAGGTCCTTCACTGGTTGGTTCGAGTAAATAAGAAGGTCCTCCATTTTGTTTTTGTTTTGGAGAAGAAATACTATTAGGAGGAATAATAGTAGTACCACTACTAACGATCTCTACTTTTGGGCGGGAGTGCTCAAGATCGCGCACGGGCCAATAACAATATGCGTGTATGATAATAAGGAAAAGTGGCGTGGATCCGCCGATTTTTGCAACGCTCAAGGCGGGTGGTTTGTTTTTTATATTTCTAGCTAGCTGGTCTATCGCACACGGTTCGTCCTAATTTCCAAAAACTTACCCGCCTTTAGCTTCCACAGGTGGTGGTTTTACAGCGCATTTGCATCGCACACGGTTAAGCCAGTACCTCCACCCTTTGCTCGCGCTTGCGCGGTCGTGATGTCAGCGCACTTGCATCGCACACGGTTGAGCCAATACCTCCACCCTTTACTCAATACGTGATTACGCAGTCACCTGTGGCCCGAGCGGTCCATGGATCGGATGGCATGCGCCGGTCGCCGTCGACGAAAAGGGGTGTGCAACATCACTGACTATCGACAACCTAGGTGGGTTCCTAGATATTTTTTTTACATTGAACTAAGACTTTATTCAACGGAGAATCATACGGTTAGAGTCCGCCCGTAGGCCATTGACAAGAAAGTCTGGGCTCTCATCGAGCCAGCAGTCCATACCCTCTGTTGCACTCGCACGCTGCGCACACAAGTGGGCCGGAAAGTTAAAAACCCTACTAACATGCTGCACCGAAAAGGACACAAAATTAAGGACTAAAGCTTCTAGTTCTCGAAAGATAGGCGCTACAACGGATCGTGAGTTGTCGCGCGAGTTCCATTGGGTGACCAGCTCCATGCAGTCGACCTGCATTATCACATGTGACATCCCGCAAAGCTGAGCAAAGATCACAGCCTCCTAGAATGCTAGGAGTTCAGCGATGAAAGGATCTGAGACCCCCTCTGGCGGATTGCACCAGGTTCCAATGAATGAGATGTGAGACCGGGCAACACCTCCTGCTCCTCTTGACAGCGCATCTGGGAGCACCGAGCCACCAATATTGATGGCAATCCACCCCACATCGGGGGGTTCCAACCCTGCCCCGTCTTCACACTGGGCTGACGAGTAGGTAGTTCAAGTATGGCCAGGGTTTCATGGATCCACTTCAGCGCTTGCACAGGGGAGAATCTCTCTTGACCGTGAGTCCATTTGTTCCTGGAGGTCCATACGGCATGCATGATTGTGATGATCTGACAACGAGTCTCATCAGAGAACATCTCATCGAGGACTATATCCCGTACCCATGTTAAAGGATGCAACCTCGGTAGATGAAGATCGAATTGGTCCTTCGCTGTAATCCAAAACTGCTTGGCATGTGAGCATGAGATAAATGCATGCATTAAGTCTTCGTTCATGGCCTTGGCCTTGCATATGTTCCTAGATGGCTGGTCTGCGGCGTCGACGTCTAGCTACATACGGTACGCACGCACGCACGCACCCACCACCAAATTGACAGCAACGGGGGCACGTATGGTATGTTACGTTACACTGTCTTGTTCGCAACAAATATCCACACAATTCATCCCATGATTTAACTGATTTTTATTCGGATTTGAGGAGGATATAAATATAAATAGACCGATTAATAATTCACTAAATTAGCAACGGCCTTATTATGATTAATCAGCAACCAGCTAATATCATTATGCTCCTGGAGTAATTAATCCATTGAATGGATGTACCTGTTTATAGCTAGTTTGATTGATGTAGGTATACTGGAGTATTTTACTACTAAAAAAACAATTGTACTACTGGAAACTTGTAACACCCCGGATATAACTTTTCCAATTTGTAATCCAACTCTTACCGTTTCCGGCGTTAAGTTATATTTATTTCTCGGATTCGAGTCTTTGCCTCCGTATGTTCATCTCATACATTCGAGCATTTTCCCCGTTGTCCGTTTTGCATTCCGGCGCTTCGTTCTCCTCCAGTGGTCAATTCTAACTTTCTTTCGTGTGTGGGGTTTAAACATTTCCGGATTGGACCGAGACTTGCCAAGCGGCCTTGGTTACTACCGGTAGACCGCCTGTCAAGCTTGCAAAGAGAGGCACCCGGAAAATCTGTTTTCAGAGACTTAGTTGTTTTCACTAAGTCTGGGATTATTTAGTTCATGATGCCATATGTTCAGCTTGTTTCCTAGTGATCCGTGCCTCTTTTGAGGATGATCAGTAAAGGAGTTTTGTTAATCATGTTATGGTATATCCATCCATGTCTTTACTTGCAATTTTGGAGCACCCTAGCTTGAGTCAATCGAGCTCTACTTTTGTTTCGTTGTGAATCTGGGCAGATCGTTAACTCGTTTGCGATTTTGCCGGCGTTGTTATAGTTGATCCGTGCATGATATGCCATTGTTCTTGCCATGTATAGCTAGCATTTTGTGCCTTATTAATGGATGTGTGCTTGCCTTGCCATGACTTGCAACGTAGTGAGTGCATCGAGCTCGTTTACATGCCTTCGTGAGTTATATTTCAGCATGTCTCAGTTTTCACTAAGTCTGAAAACTGATTATGTTTTTGCTATGTTCGTGTGCTTGTTAGTATATTCTGTGACCCCTTTTGGCTCAAGGTCACTTAAGGACTTTTGTTAAAATTGTTGAGTAGCTCCATGCCATGTTCTTACTTGTCTTAATCAGGTCATGTATCATGTTGTTTTGCTGCTCCGAAGAGGGCTTCGTGATCTGAAATTTCAGACAATTGTTAATTTCACTAAGTCTGGAATCTGTTTTGCATTTGCGTTTTTGCCATGCTTGTTTGAACCTCGTAATGGGTGAATTGGCCGTAGCTCAGTGCTAGACTTTTGTTAAGCATCTTGTGTGCATCCCTGCCATGTATTTTGTTGTCATGTTTGGTGGCTGTAGCATGTTCGTTTCGTTGCGTTTAGATGCCTACTTGCTGTAAATTGCAGACCGGTGTCATTCTTAAAACGCTTGCCTTTTCCAAACCGTAACTCCGATTCCGGCGTTCTTTATATCGTTTTCAAGCGATTTCATCTCATCTTTTCAGTGGCACCCTTGGAATTCCAAGTTGAGGCCAGGTGCATGCATTTCCTGTCATATCTTGCATTTTGCATCCCGCATCGCATCCCGCATAGCATATCATCATTTCATCATATTGCTTGGTCTTGCACGTGGTTGATTGTATCCTTGTTGCTTGTTTGTCTTGTTTGGGTAGAGCCGGGAGACGAGTTCGCTACCGAGGAGCCCGTTGAGTTTGCTTGTGAGGATCCAGTCAACTCTGACAACTGTGCAGGCAAGATGATCATACCCTCGAAATCACTACTATCTTTGCTATGCTAGTTTGCTCGCTCTTGCTATGCCAATGCTACGATGCCTACCATTTGCTTGTCAGCCTCCCAATTGCCATGTCAAACCTCTAACCCACCATGTCCTAGCAAACCGTTGATTGGCTATGTTACCGCTTTGCTCAGCCCCTCTTATAGCGTTGCTAGTTGCAGGTGAAGATTGGAGGTCGTTCCTTGTTGGAACATTTATTTCCTTGTTGGGATATGATTATATTGCTATGTTATCTTAATGCATCTATATACTTGGTAAAGGGTGGAAGGCTCGGCCTCTCGCCTAGTGTTTTGTTCCACTCTTGCCGCCCTAGTTTCCGTCATATCGGTGTTATGTTCCCAGATTTTGCGTTCCTTACGCGGTTGGGTTATAATGGGAACCCCTTGATGTTTCGCCTTGATTAAAGCTTGTCCAGGAATGCCCAACATTGGTCTTACCATTTGCCACCTAGCCTTTTCTTTCCCTTGGGTTCTGCAGACTCAAGGGTCATCTTATTTTACCCCCCGGGCCAGTGCTCCTCTGAGTGTTGGTCCAAACTAGAGCCCCTTGCAGCGCCACCTCGGGGAAACTCGAGGGCTGGTTTTAGTTGTACGGATTGCTTATCTGAGTGTGCCCTGAGAAAGAGATATGTGCAACTCCTATCGGGATTTGTCGGCACATTCGGGTGGTGTTGCTGGTCTTGTTTTAACCTGTCGAAGTGTCTTGAGTTACCGAGATCCCGAGTCTGATCGGAACGTCTTGGGAGGAGGTCTATTCCTTCGTTGACCGTGAGAGCTTGTCATCGGCTAAGTTGGGACTCCCCTGCAGGGATTGAACTTTCGAAAGCCGTGCCCGCGGTTATGGGCAGATGGGAATTTGTTAATATCCGGTTGTAGATAACTTAAACCTTAATTAATTAAAATGAATCAACTGAGTGTGTTGCCGTGATGGCCTCTTCTCGGCGGAGTCCGGGAAGTGGACACGGTGTTGGAGTAATGTTTGCGCAGGTTGCTCCCTAGTTTCTCGCTCGCGCTTTGCCTCCTCTTCTCGCTCTCTTTTGCGTATAAGTTAGCCATCATATATGCTAGTCGCTTGCTGCAGCTCCACATATATTTGCCTTTTCCTTCCTATAAGATTAAATAGTCTTGATCGCGAGGGTGCGAGATTGCTGAGTCCCCGTGGCTCACAGATACTATAACTCCAGATGCAGGTCCAGGTGATTCCGCTCCAGGTGATGAGTACGAACTCAAGTGGGAGTTCGACGAGGACTCTCAGCGTTACTACGTGTCTTTTCCTGACGATCAGTAGTGGTGCCCAGTTGGGGGTGATTGGGACCGTGTCGCATGTTGGGTTCTCTTCTATTTTGGCACCGTAGTCGGGCCATGAGTGTTTTGGATGATGTAATGTTATTTGTGTACTCTGATGTGACGTGGCGAGTGTAAGCCAACTATGTTCTCCCCTTTATTATTCATATTACATGGGATGTTGTGAAGATTGCCTAACTTGCGACATATGCCTTCAATGCGATTATGTCTCTAAGTCGGAAGCTATAGTCGCATCGAGGGTGTTACAAAACTAAGCAATCTTTTTGATTAACACACCTCATAAAGATGGAAGTTATGTGCGGTCGTCAGATCCACATGTGTGAATAGCTTTAGACTAAAGTAGCTTCGTTTTTATGTTGTTCATTGTCTTAGCTTCGACGGCGGTGATGTCGGCGTTGAATAAAGATTTTTCAGATCCTTCTCCGACAAGGCGACCGGTCCTACGATGAGGATGGTTTTGGAAACCAGTCTGTTCAAGTAAGGATGGTGTGGTGGCGGCAGCATCCTCGTGGTGGACATGTGTCCTCGGACTCTGTCGTTCCGCCAGCGTCTGCTCCAACGTCGGCGCAGTGCTGGGTCCGTGGTTGATGGATGGCGGGTTTGGTTTCCTCCATCGGCGTCTTAGTCGTCGTGGGGTGCCGGATCTGAAGTTCGATGACGTATCTGGAGTGTTGCCCCGGTCTGATTCGTTCAACGACAATGGCTTCACTTCTGGCGAGCCATCTTGGAGATCCGCAAAGCTGCATATCAGCGACGGAGCCGGGTCGAGTTCGGGTGAGGAGGTGATCTGTCAATCTTTTCTTCGATATCTGCTGTGGTGGTGTCAGAGGCAGATGACGGACGTTGGTATCAAGCATAGAAATGTCCTGCTATCTTTTTAGTTTTGTCATGTCGTTTAATTATACTTTAATCTTTATGATATAAATGACGCACGTATTACCATAAAAGAAGTGAAAATTAGGCCGTAACCCAAAACACCCACCAGGCAGATTGTTTGTGAAATAGGCTGGAATTCAAACCGAAGTACGAAAATAACCTTGGCATTTCATTTTAACGAAGTGCAAGTAATCTTATCCTAGACCACAAACCGGAAACGGTATGACCATTTTACCCCTCCGGACTCCACCGACCACTCCGCCCCTTTATACAAGCCCAAGCCCGTGGCATAACGGCAAGTGGGCAAACACCGCAACAGCCACAGCTCCCGCACCGCCGCAGCGCCCCCACGCCCACGCCCACGCCCTCGAACTCCGACGACAAACCCTCCCCTGCGCGCCCTAGCCCATCGCCGCCATGCGCGGCGGCGGGCTGCTCCGGGCCCTGGCGGGCAGGTTGCGCGCGGCCCTCGTCGGCCGCATCCGCTACGGCGGTGGCCGGGCCCACGGCGGAGGTGGCGGCCCGGCTGCGAGGGGAGGTCACGTGGTGAGGACCGATGTATCCACCGGCGAGAGCGGGCGGGGCTCGTACAAGGGGGGAGGCTCGTACGGCGGGAGGACCAGCGAGGGCGGGCAGGGCTCGTACCAGGCGGGAGGCTCATACGGCGGGAGGACCGGCGAGGGCGGGCAGGGCTCGTACCAGGCGGGAGGCTCATACGGCGGGAGGACCGGCGAGGGCGGGCAGGGCTCGTACCAGGCGGGAGGCTCATACGGCGGGAGGACCGGCGAGGGCGGGCAGGGCTCGTACCAGGGGGGAGGCTCGTACGGCGGGAGGACCAGCGAGGGCGGGCAGGGCTCGTACCAGGCGGGAGGCTCATACGGCGGGAGGACCGGCGAGGGCGGGCAGGGCTCGTACCAGGCGGGAGGCTCATACGGCGGGAGGACCGGCGAGGGCGGGCAGGGCTCGTACCAGGCGGGAGGCTCATACGGCGGGAGGTCCGGCGGAGACGGCGCCGGGCATGGACACGGAGGGAGCGCACGGGGTGGGCACGGCGCGCGCGGATCGGACCATGAGCAGGCCAACGGTTTCTGGGGAGGCCTTCGGCGCCGCCTGAAGAAGGTGCGTCTCGTCTCCCATGTTCCCTGTACCCTTCTGTGCTGTCGAAGTACCTGTCGCTGCTTGCGTTCTCATATTCTCGGTTGGTTTTGAACAGACGCTTGATGAGCGTGACCTGCTGGAGAACCTCGAGGAGCTGCATTACCAAGTGGAGGTTCGTGATTGACCACTGAAGACTGCTTCATTGCGCTGCTTGTTTCTGCTATTTCCCGTTTTCCTGACGTGGCTGGAGTAACGTTGCTGTGTGTCAAATGCTGGTTGCTTGAAACTGCTACAGGCAACTTGCTGTGTTGTTTACTTGTCTGATTTATCTTAGATGATGCTTAGCTGTTATGTTCATGAAACTGGAGATTGCTTGACTGTCTATATTGGGTTGATGATCTTTGGGAGCTGGAGTACCAAATTGAGGTTCATGATTAACGACTGGAATTGCTAGAGTCATCGATGCATTTTTTGTTTCCCTGGCTTGTCTATGCTGCTTTTGTTTTCATGATGTGTGGCTCGAATAACGTTCTGCATGTTTACTGTTTGTCAAATGCTGGTTGCTGGAAACTGCCATAGGCAGTAGTACCTGTGTTGTTACCTGTCTGATTTATATTAGATGCTTAGCTCTTTGTTATGTTTATGAAACTGGAGATTCCTTGATTAATTGGGTTGATGATCTTTAGGAGCTGGAGTACCAAGTTGAGGTTCATGATTAACCACAAGAATTGCTTGATTGCTATTATATTGGGTCATTGGTGGTATTTTTCTTTCCCTGATTTGTCTCCTGGAGCATAATGGCACTGACGCTGGAGTGTATGTTATGAAATGATGTAAACTGCTATACTTGTAACTGGTCATTATGCTTCGGGAAGGTGATTTTATCTTAGATGCTTAGTTGTTTCTTATGTTTTATTAGTATGAGACTGGAGATTGATTTTGGGTTGAGGGTCTTCGGGAGCTTGAATACAAAGTTGAGGTTCGTCATGAACCATGGAGTTTGCTTGATTGTCTTGGTCATCTAAGCTTAGATGCTGAAACTTGCCTACTGTATGACCAGATTTTCCTGTCACTGTTTTGGTCGCGAACTAATAGTAACGTTTATGCTGGATATTGTTGGATGTTGGATCAAATAACTAGTTGTGTATAGCCGTGTTTTGCTTGGTAATTGTGCGTAATTATATGTTCAGATGCTAAACTGTTCATTCTGATACTGATAATAATGAAGCTTGCCTACCGGATAATATGTTAATTCAATGGCCTTGAAATTTGGGATTTCTGATTTCGTAGCACTCATATTGCACCTGTGCCAAGTTGAGGTTCTTGATTAACTACTGGAGATTGCTTGCGGTATTTCTGTTTTCCTAACTTGTCTTGAGCAGCATAACGATATTGGTGCTATATGCAACTATATGTTCCATTCATTCTTGTACCAATAGTAATCTAACTTGCCTACTGGATATATGTAATTCAACCTGGTCATTATGCTTCGGGAAGGACACTGCTATAGGCATATAGTTAGTTCCGTTGTTCCTGGCCATTATGCTGCGGGAAGGTGATTTTATCTTATGCTTAGCTGTTTGCTATGTTACTAATACTGGAGATTGATTGATTGCCCTGATTGGTTTGACGGTCTTCGTGAGCTTGTTAGAAGCTATGTGCAACTATATGTTCCGTTCATTCTTGTACTAATAGTAATCTTTTTTTTTAACTGGCTGTACTAATAGTAATGAAACTTGCCTACTGGATATATGTAATTCAATGGCATTGTTCCTGGTCATTATGCTTCGGGAAGGACACCGCTATGGGCATATAGTTAGTTCCGTTGTTCCTGGCCATTATGCTGCAGAAAGGTGATTTTATCTTATGCTTAGATGTTTGCTATGTTACTACTACTGGAGATTGATTGATTGTCCTGATTGGCTTGAGGGTCTTCGTGAGCTTGACCACCAAGTTGAGGTTCTTGATAATTGTAACTATTCTGTTTTGGTTTAGTTATTAACCAATAGCAATGTTTTTGGATGTTGGAAATAACTATATGCATGATATGTTTAGATCCTCAACTGTGCTACTAATACTGTTTGTTTGATGTCCCCGCGAGGTTAAAGATTGCGTTGGTAGATCTGTTAATATATTTGTGCTGGTAGATCTATTGATATATTTGTGCTGGTAGATCTGTTCATATATTTGTGCTGGGAGTTCTGCTAGATTTAGCACCATATCGTCTGTTAACCATTTGATTAGCTTATTCCAAGTATTCTTATTAATTATTTCATCGCTGATGTACTTTGACCATCTGTTTCATATGTTCTTTCATGTTCCTGGGGATTTCCTGTGTTGCGTCTTACTCTGGGTTCTGTCTACTTTGTATTTGACCTCGTATTGTCTTAGCAGAAAGGTGATATGGTAGTTGGGACCTTGTATCTCTGTTTGATATGGTGTTGATAGTAGATATTGGATGAGCTGTCTTGTTGTATCTCTGTTTAATTTCACGAACAACACTGCCCATTTAAATTTCATTTACATAAGTTTTGATGCATTCTATATTTCTGCACAGAGAATCGAAAGGATCCAGAACTTACCGGAGAGGATCGCAGCCATTGGGCAGAAGTTTCATGATCATTGGGTTACGGTCAGCCTTGCCTTCAGCACAATGTATGCAACTGTATCAGGAAAGGTCCAGGACCAGGCCGTTTCAGTGAAGGCCAAGATGATTGACCAGGCCGTTTCAGTGAAGGCCAAGATGATAGGAGTGAAGGATAAACTGAAGGAAAGGCTCTCTCCGCAGAAGGTCAGACCGAACGACGATCAGCCGGAAGATGAACCTATTGCCATACCATTGGCAACAGATTTCTCTCCATGAGCCGGTACTGAAGACGGCTGTATTAGTCTCACAACAACGCTTGTCTTTTTTTCATCAGTGTCTTGCTGTAGCTTGTTAGATACTGATCACTGAATCAGCTTCTGTTCTGGGCAAGTCGGGCAAAAACCATCTTGCCAACAATTACCTGATGTGTGCTGGCTCAGTTCATGAGCAGATGGATGCATCTCTTGTATGCGCTACTGTCAGGGCGAGAACAGTAGCAAATTAGCTGCAACAGCCCTTGTATGTTTGCCAAGTCCGCCCGCTGAATCAGGGGCTGCCCTCTGCATGTGAAAACTTACTCTTCAGTTGCAAGGACAATTTCTTAAATTCTCAGGCAACTTCATGTCTTCTGTATCAAAACACTGCTCATTTATGATAAGATTGTGGCCAAACAAAGCATACATAGTCAAAATAATAATATTGTAAAGCATATCTGGTGACTATCGCAAAATACCCTTATTCCCAAACATGTTGTCGGCTTTGCGAGTTAACACTTAACAACCCCCCAAAATCATCTAACTCCAAAAACACGGTCACTTTCGAGAGTCGGGGCATCTTCACCTCAAACTGTCCGGACAAGTTTACCATCCAACACGTTGCCACAATGATCCGCGGTCCGGTCCAGATTTCGGGGAGTTTACCATCTGACGTGGCGAAGCTGCTCCGGGGCAACACCACCCCTCGCTGCCGGCGGGCGAAGAAGCCGTTGCCGGCCATGCCCAATTTAATTGCTTTATGTTGGCTGGCAATCTACTAATAAGATATAGCAAAATGGAGTATGTATTTTGCCCTACTCTATTACTCATGAACAATATCAGTATATGTGACAATGATACAATATCAGTATATGTGATTGTCCAGGTGTTGATTACAATCCTAGCTTAAAACTCCGCCCTCGATGAGAGGATGAAGTATATAGACCATTCTAATTATCCACCGGTTTAATTGTTTTATGTTGGCTGGCAGCCTATTAACAAGATGTAGTAAAATGGAGTATGTATTTTGCCCTACTCATGAACATATAACTTCACTTAACAAATGTAGCATTGATAATTTTCTCCAGTTAGAATATCAGTAACTGTTCAGGTGTGGACGACAACCCTAGCTTAAAAGCTTCGTCCTTGCTGAGAGGATGAAGTATAGCCCATTCTGGTTATCTATCAGTTTAATTGTATTTATGTTGGCTTGCAGCCTACGGACAAGATGTAGTCAAATGGAGTATGTACTTTGCCTACTCATGAACATATAGCATCACTTGACAAATGAAAGAATGGTATTTTTCTCCGATTAGAATATCACTACATGATTGTTCAGGTGTGGATGACAACCCTAGCTTAAAAGCTTTGTCCTTGCTGAGAGGATGAAGTATAGCACATTCTAGTTATCTATCGGTTTAATTGTATTTATGTTGGCTTGCAGCCTACGAACAAGATGTAGTCAAATGGAGTATGTACTTTGCCCTACTCATGAACATATAGCATCACTTGACAAATGAAAGAATGGTATTTTTCTCTGGTTAGAATATCACTACATGATTGTTCAGGTGTGGATGAAAACCCTAGCTTAAGCTTCATCCTTGCTAAGAGGATGAATTATAGCCCATTCTAGTTATCTATCGGTTTAACTGTATTTATGTTGGCTTGCAGCCTACGAACAAGATGTAGTCAAATGGAGTATGTACTTTGCCCTACTCATGAACATATAGCATCACTTGACAAATGAAAGAATGGTAATTTTCTCTGGTTAGAATATCACTACATGATTGTTCAGGTGTGGATGACAACCCTAGCTTAAAAGCTTCGCCCTTGCTGAGAGGATGAAGTATAGCACATTCTAGTTATCTATCAGTTTAATTGTATTTATGTTGGCTTGCAGCCTACGGACAAGATGTAGTCAAATGGAGTATGTACTTTGCCTACTCATGAACATATAGCATCACTTGACAAATGAAAGAATGGTATTTTTCTCCGGTTACACTAGTGCAGAACCGGGCTTTAGCGCCGGTTCGTAAGGGCCTTTAGTGCCGGTTCTGCAACCGGCACTAAAGAGTGGGGACTAAAGCCCCCTCCCCCTTTAGTATCGGTTCATCACGAACCGGCGCTAAAGGGCCACCACGTGGCAGGAGCCAGGCCCGGGTGCTGGTAGACCATTAGTACCGGTTGGTAACACCAACCGGTACTAAATGTTTGGGGGGTTTTGTTTTTTTTATTAATTTTGTGTTTTCCATTTAATTCTTTTTTGTTTGCTGGTATTTTACGATACTACATATTGTACACGTTATGCATATATATAAATAGAGTTTCTCGTAGAACCGCATATATATAAATATATATCAGGGAATGTCTCACAACCACCACCATTAGTTATTCACACATACACATGTATGTATATATATATACAATTTCTCCTACATGTTGCCTTGGTGCCTTCGGAGCACGATGATAAGTGGTTCATGGGGGCGGTAGCGGGTAATAGTATTCTCCTTTGGGATCTATGACCTGGTCGAGCAAAAATCCTGCTATTTCCTCTTGAAGTGCTCTTATGCGCTCCGTTGTTAGGAGCTTCTCCCGCACGTCATGGAACTGTTAAGAAGGAGATCAATATTGATAACCATGTAAAAATTGTGAATAGTGTTATGTGAAACGTACCCATTGTTGTCTATCAGATCTGCTCCTTTCGGACGCCATCATGCGAATGTTCTCGCAAATGTAGTATGCACACAGATCATTCCTCGGTGACTGCTTCAGGGCCTTTACAAGAATGGAATTGAATCAGATAATGATTAATCAAGCATGATAATTAATTAATGGTACTGAAACAAGAATTAAAGAGATGGTAGCTAGCTAGCTAGTACTAGCTACTTAATTACTTACCTTGGGTCGATACCAAAATAGCTTTTGTGGCCATTTTCCTGGAGTCACCTTGATGTACTTTGCCCAAGCCCTGCCCGCCGACAAAGAAAATTAATAAAGGGGTTATTAAAAATAGTTCATATCAGGAAATGACGAACTAAATAGGCCGAGATATAGTTAATAATGATTGAAATTACCTGTTGACTATCCCTTTCACGATGTTGTAGTCACTATCTTTTTTAAGTAGTGAGTCCAGTACTTCAACTTTTGCATGGTCAACTTTAATGTCTAACAAGATCCAGTGGAACGTGCATGCGCATACGTTTGCATGTATAAATTAAGCGGGCATGTGCATAACACTAATCAACTATAACCCTAAACCCTATACACTTATTAACATCTAGCTACTAAGCAAAAACAGAATTTATAGTACAAGATAATGTGACTCACTCGAAGTTGTAAGGAAGTAATATATCTTCATTGCTATTGAGGCGCTTCAAGAACTCTAGCATGCTATTCTCTACATCTTGTTTACAGTATTCCAATTTCCATGTGTATTCATTAACGGTATTTGGGTCAATGAACCCAATGCCATAGCGTCCACCTTTTTTTATTTCATACATCTTCATCCTGCATAATACCACAGAAAAGAATATATAGTGAGGATATATAATTACAGGTAATTAATGATCAATCAATGAGCACTAGAGCTAGCTTGAGACTTAAATTACAGAAAGAAATCACTTACAGACAATAGCAACTGACGATAGATTTGTCGAGTGCATCTTGATTGAATAACTGAAATAGTTCTGAATACTCAACGGATAGAGCTTTCTTATGGAAGTAATGATCTTCCTTGACTTTCACCATGAGGGACTCTCGATTGGAAATCTTGGTAATGTTCATGTACCATTGATGCAATTCATACATTCTCGTTGGGAGGTTCTTGACCTCGTCTGGCTCGACCAAAGGTTGGCCCCGGACATATTTCTGTTTTATTTCCTCCTCTCTAAGCGGAGACATGGGCTCGATCTCGAGGAGTTGTCCAACAGTGATATTGAGAATTTCAGCCTGTGTTATATGCTCCTCGGTTATTACCACATTGCCCACCTCGGGAACGTAAACTGTTTGCCCACAATAATATTGGGCGCGCGTACTCTCACGTGTTGTTGGCACAACAAGTGGGGGGGGGGGGTCGATTGCGCCGCCTATTCTCCCAGCTGGGGAACGGTTTTCCCACATTTTTTGACAGCTTCTTGTTGGCTCGATCTCGAGCTCGCTTCTTTCTGTAGTCATGCTCGATGTGCCTTCCTGATTTGGCACTCATAGCCTGAGTCAACAAGCTTGGGAGCTGGTGGTCTAGCCATACAAATGAAGTGGTCAATCTTTTCCTCAGGCACTTTCTCCCTTGGCGGCGTTGCCGGTTTCGGTCCAAAATGGGCGTCCACTTCTGCCCGCACTATGGCATTGTTTTGCTCCTCGGTCATGTCGTAAGGCCTCTGAGGAAGAGGAGCGAGGCTTGGACCATATTTATATCGCTTCGTGTCTCCGCCTGTACTTCTTGCACTACCTCGACTCGTACCGCTATGCACCATAGCTGCGGCGTGTCTCTTCTGCGATTGCTGAGACGGCGGAGACGGCTGACGTGGCTGAGTTGGAGCAGGAGGAGTGGCCTGACGCTGTGTTGGACTTGAAGCAGGAGGTGTGGCCTGACACGGTGTCGGACTTGAAACGGGAGGAGTGGCCTGAGGCTGTGCCGGACTTGAAGCAGGAGTCTGCTCACACGTTCATGGACTTGGAGGAGCGGGACTCTGCTGACTCGGTGGCGGACTTCGAGGAGGAGTCGGCAGACGCGGTGTCGGTGGACTTCGAAAGATGATGCAATCCTTTCTCCATAGGATGATACGATGTATGGCCTCTCCCAGTGTGTGCTCGTCGTCACCTCCAGGAATGTCAAGCTGTAGCCCCGAATATGGGTCCACCACCTCATCAACCAAGACACGAGCATAGCCCGCTGGAATCGGGGCGCAATGGAAGGTTGCTTCGGGGGTAATTGTAAAAGCAACTGCATCCGCCACCTTCATGGATATGTTCTTCATTTTGAAGTGTAGCTCACAGTTAGTGTTCTCTATGATGTCATCCACAGGGTATGTATCGAGCAGTGCGTCGCCCGGGGCGGAACCAATGCTGCTTCTCGGCATGGATGGGACGGTGCTATCCAATGCTGGATGATCATCCGCTTGCTGCTGCCGCTGCTGAGACCCCCTTTCCTGGCTAAGTGAGTCGATCTGCTGCTGCTGCTGCTGGAATTTGAGTAACAAGTCCGCGTTCCTTGCTTCTAGGCCTTGAAGGCGTTCCGCGTCCTGCTTCCTTTGCTCCTCCTCCAGCTTCCTCTTCTTATCCTCCTCCATCTTCTTTCTTGCACGGGTCCTGTAGTCAATGTTCCATTCCGAAAAGCCCTCATACCAGGGAATAACGCCCTTGCCTCGTGTTCTTCCCGGGTGTTCAGGATTTCCCAGGGCGCGCGTAAGCTCGTCGTTCTCTCTGTTGGGCGTGAACACCCCCTTTTTAACATCTTCTATTGCATCAAGTAAATTTTGACTTGCTCCTTTTAGACTTGCCTTCTTTGAAACCAGGCCTGTCTTCGGGTCCAACACCCCCCATGCGCATAGAACCAACTTCTGCACCTGGGGGGCCAGCTCCTAGTAACCGGAGTGACCCCTGCATCCTCCATCTCTTGCTCAGACTTATCCCACTTAGGCATTGCCACCGCGTAGCCACCTGGACCCAGCCTATGGAACTGCGTCTTTTTTTGTGGCATTGGCCTTGTTTTTTGCCGACCGTTCCTTAGATAATTCTGATTCCTTGAATTTCAAGAAAGCGGGCCAGTGTTCTCTTTGCTTCTCGAGTGTTCCCTTTAATTCTGGAGTCTTCCTTTCTGCAGCGAGGTAGTTGGCCCATACAGTTTTCTTGTGGGTGTTGAATGCATTTTCCATCTTCTTAAGAGCAGCGTCCTTGACTTTCTGCACATCTGCATCAGTGAAATGATCTGGTAGGGTGAAATGTTCCATCAAAGATTCCCAAAGCTTTTGTTTTGCTCTGTCGTCGACCCAAGTAACATCTGGACGTTTAGTTTTTGGCTCTTTCCATTCTTGAATGGAGATCGGGAGTTGGTCCCTCACAAGAACTCCGCACTGACGAGTCCACTTGTTCGCAATGTTCTTAGGCGTGAGGTGTTCGCCATTAGTTTTGATGGAGTCGATGTTGTACTTTACACCCTCCGTCAACTTTTTGCCCGGGCCTCACTTTGTCCTGTTGTCTATAGAAGCAGATTTGCTCGATCCGGAGGGCTGAAAGAAGAAAGATCGATTCGTTAATATATATATATATATATATATATATATATATCTTCAAATAAAAAAAACATGTGATGATAACCAGATGCCTGCTTATATAAATATACCTCGCCGGTAGTCTTTGTTATTTCAAGATCAACATTGTCTGTGTCATCATAAACATTGTCTGCGTCATCATAATCATAATCATAGTTCATGACTTCATCAGCTCGGTCGTCGAGATCGAATACGTTATCATCACCCTCCCCGGTATTGTTCAGATATTGGGAGCCGTCATCTGTTTCATTCAGATCATTGATACGTCTCCAACGTATCTATAATTTTTGATTGCCCCATGCTACATTATCTACTATTTTGGACTATATTGGGCTTTATTTTCCACTTTTATATTATTTTTGGGACTAACCTATTAACCGGAGGCCCAGCCCAGAATTGTTGTTTTTGCCTACTTAAGTGTTTCGAAAAAACGGAATATCAAACGGAATGCAAACAGAATAATCCTTTCTGGAACGTGATTTTCTTCCCGAATATGACCCAGGAGACTTGGACCCTACGCCAAGGAAGCTTCGAGGTGGGCACGAGGTAGGGGGGCACACCCTACACCCCCAGGCGCGCCCCCCACCCTTGTGGGCCCACCGAAGCTCCACCAACGTACTTATTCCTCCTATATATACCCACGTACCCCCCAAACAATCAGAACAGGAGCCAAAAACCTAATTCCACCACTGCAACTTTCTGTATCCAAGAGATCCCATCTTGGGGCCTGTTCCGGAGCTCCGCCGGAGAGGGCCGTCATCACGGAGGGCTTCTACATCATCATAGCCTCTCCGATGAAGTGTGAGTAGTTTATCTCAGACCTTCGGGTCCATAGTTATTAGCTAGATGGCTTCTTCTCTCTTTTTGGATCTCAATACAATGTTCTCCCCCTCTCTTGTGGAGATCTATTCGATGTAATCTTCTTCTTTTTGCGGTGTGTTTGTTGAGACCGATGAATTGTGGGTTTATGATCAAGTCTATCTATGAAAAATATTTGAATCTTCTCTGAATTCTTTTATGTATGATTGGTTATCTTTACAAGTCTCTTCGAATTATCCGTTTGGTTTGGCCAACTAGATTGGTAGTTCTTGCCATGGGAGAAGTGCTTAGCTTTGGGTTTGATCTTGCGGTGTCCTTTCCCAGTGACAGAAGGGGCAGCAAGGCACGTATTGTATCGTTGCCATCGAGGATAACAAGATGGGGTTTATTTCATATTGCATGAATTTATCTCTCTACATCATGTCATCTTGCTTAGAGCGTTACTCTGTTTTTAACTTAATACTCTAGATGCATGCTGGATAGCGGTCGATGAGTGGAGTAATAGTAGTAGATGCAGAATCGTTTCGGTCTACTTGTCACGGACGTTATGCCTATATACATGATCATGCCTAGATATTCTCATAACTATGCTCAATTCTGTCAATTGCTCAACAGTAATTTGTTCACCCACCGTAGAATACTTATGCTCTTGAGAGAAGCCACTAGTGAAACCTATGGCCCCCGGGTCTATTCTCATCATATCAATCTCCATTACTTTAATTTTGCTCTGCTTTTTTACTTTGCCTTTTACTTTTTACTTTGCATCTCTATACCAAAAATACCAAAAATATTATCTCTATCAGATCTCACTCTCGTAAGTGACCGTGAAGGGATTGACAACCCCTAATCGCGTTGGTTGCGAGTAGCTATCATTTTGTGCAGGTACGAGGGACTTGAGCATGGCCTCCTACTGGATTGATACCTTGGTTCTCAAAAACTGAGGGAAATACTTACGCTACTCTGCTGCATCATCCTCTCCTCTTCGGGGAAAACCAACGCAAGCTCAAGAGGTAGCAAGAAGAATTTCTGGCGCCGTTGCCGGGGAGTCTACACAAAAAGTCAACATACCAAGTACCCATCACAATCCCTATCTCCCGCATTACATTAGTTGCCATTTGCCTCTCGTTTTCCTCTCCCCCACTTCACCCTTGCCGTTTTATTCGCCCTCTCTTTCTCCTTCTCCTTCTCCTTCTCCTTCTCCTTCTCCGTTTGCCTTTTTTCTCGCTTGCCTTTTGTTTGCTCGTGTGTTGGATTGCTTGTTTGTCGCGATGGCTCAAGATACTACCAAATTGTGTGACTTCACCAATACCAACAATAATGATTTCCTTAGCACTCCGATTGCTCCTCTTGCCAATACTGAATCTTGTGAAATCAATACTACTTTGTTGAATCTTGTTATGAAAGATCAATTCGCTGACCTTCCTAGTGAAGATGCCGCTACTCATCTAAATAGCTTTGTTGATTTATGTGATATGCAAAAGAAAAAAGATGTCGATAATGATGTCGTTAAATTGAAGCTATTTCCTTTTTCGCTTAGAGATCATGCTAAAGCTTGGTTTTCGTCTTTGCCTAAAAATAGTATTGATTCTTGGAACAAGTGCAAAGATGCTTTTATCTCTAAGTATTTTCCTCCCGCTAAGATCATCTCTCTTAGAAACGATATTATGAATTTTAAGCAACTTGATCATGAACATGTTGCGCAAGCTTGGAAGAGAATGAAATTAATGATACATAATTGCCCTACTCATGGTTTGAATTTGTGGATGATTATACAAAAATTTTATGCCGTATTGAATTTTGCTTCTAGAAATCTTTTAGATTCGGCCGCGGGAGGCACTTTTATGGAAATCACTTTAGGAGATGCTACTAAACTCCTAGATAATATTATGGTTAATTATTCTCAATGGCATACTGAAAGATCTTCTAATAAAAAAGTGCATGCGATAGAGGAAATCAATGTTTTGAGTGGAAAGATGGATGAACTTATGAAATTATTTGCTACTAAGAGTGTTTCTTCTGATCCTAATGATATGCCTTTTTCTACTTTGATTGAGAATAACAATGAATCTATGGACGTGAATTTTGTTGGTAGGAATAATTTTGGTAACAACGCTTATAGAGGGAATGTTAATCCTAGGCCATATCCTAGTAATCCTTCTAACAATTATGGGAATTCTTACAACAACTCTTATGGAAATTATAATAAGATGCCCTCTGAATTTGAGAATAGTGTTAAAGAGTTTATGAATTCACAAAAGAATTTTAATGCTTTGCTTGAAGAGAAATTGCTTAAAGTTGATGATTTGGCTAGGAACGTTGATAGAATTTCTCTTGAAGTTGATTCTTTAAAGCTTAGATCTATTCCTCCTAAGCATGATATCAATGAGTCTATCAAAGCCATGAGAATTTCCATTGATGAGTGCAAGGAAAGAACCGCTAGGATGCGTGCTTCCAAAGATGCCTTTATTAAAGCGTGTTCTTCCAATTCCTATGAAAATCAAGATGAAGATCTAAAAGTTATTGATGTGTCTCCTATCAAATCTTTGTTTTTCAATATGAATCTTGATGAAACTGAATATGATCTTCCTTTACCTAGAAGGCGTTCTAAAAATTCGGAGTATTTAGATCTTTACGATGAAATTGATGAAAGTGGGATTGAAAAAAATAAAAATCTAGATGTTGCTAAACCCACTATATTGGATTTCAAGGAATTTAATTATGAAAGTTGCTCTTTGATTGATTATATTTCCTTGTTATAATCCGTGCTAAATTCTCCACATGCTTATAGTCAAAAGAAAGCCTTCACCGAACATATTGTTGATGCCTTGATGCAATCTTATGAAGAAAAACTTGAGTTGAAAGTTTCTATCCCTAGAAAACTCTATGATGAGTGGGAACCAACTATTAAAATTAAAATTAAAGATCATGAGTTTTATGCTTTGTGTGATTTGGGTGCTAGTGTCTCCACTATCCCCAAAACTTTGTGTGATTTGCTAGATTTCCGCGATCTTGATGATTGCTCTTTAAACTTACATCTCACGGATTCTACTATTAAGAAACCTATGGGAAGGATTATTGATGTTATTATTGTTGCAAATAGGAATTATGTGCCTGTAGATTTCATTGTTCTTGATATAGATTGCAATCCTTCTTGCCCTATTATTCTCGGTAGACCTTTCCTTAGAACGGTTGGTGTGATTATTGATATGAAGGAAGGGAATATTAGATTCCAATTTCCATTAAAAAAGGGCATGGAACACTTTCCAAGAAATAAAATAAAATTTCCATATGAAACTATCATGAGAGCCACTTATGGATTGCCCTCCAAAGATGGTAATACCTAGATCTATCCTCGTTTTTATGCCTAGATAGGGGCGTTAAACGATAGCGCTTGTTGGGAGGCAACCCAATTTTATTTTTAGTTTTTTGTGTTTTCCTTCTGTTAGGGAATAAATAACACATCTACCTTCTGTTTGGATGTGGTTTTGTGTTTTAATTAGTGTTTGTGCCAAGTTAGACCTATTGGATCTTCTTGGATGATAGTTATTTGATCTTGCTGTAATTTCCAGAAACTTTGCGTTCAGTGCCTGAATTATTAAAAATCATCAGAATGTGATAAAATACTGATTCCAATTGCTGTTGATCAATAAACAAATTGTCTAGGTCGTCCAATTTTGGTAGAATTTTTTAGGTTCCAGAAGTTTGCGTTAGTTACAGATTCCTACAGACTGTTCTGTTTTTGACAGATTCTGTTTTTCGTGTGTTGTTTGCTTATTTTGATGAATCTATGGTTAGTAAAATAGTTTATAATCCATAGAGAAGTTGGAATACAGTAGTTTTAACACCAATATAAATAAAGAATGAGTTCATTACAGTACTTTGAAGTGGTCTTTTGTTTTCTTTCTCTAACGGAGCTCACGAGATTTCTGTTGAGTTTTGTGTTGTGAAGTTTTCAAGTTTTGCGTGAATTCTTTTGATGGATTATGGAACAAGGAGTGGCAAAAGCCTAAGCTTGGGGATGCCCATGGCACCCCCAAGATAATCCAAGGACACCCAAAAGTCAAAGCTTGGGGATGCCCCGGAAGGCATCCCCTCTTTCGTCCACTTCCATCAGTAATTTACTTGGAGCTATATTTTTATTCACCAACATGATATGTGTTTTGCTTGAAGCGTCTTGTATTATTTGTGTCTTTGTTTGTTAGTGTGCCACAATCATCCTTGCTATACACACCTTTTGAGAGAGCCATACATGAATTGTAATTTGATAGAATACTCTATGTGCTTCACTTATATCTTTTGAGCTATGTAGTTTTGCTCTATGTGCAGCTATGTAGTTTTGCTCTATGTGCTTCACTTATATCTTTTGAGCGTTATAATTTTGCTCTATGTGCTTCACTTAGATCTTTTAGAGCACGGTGGTGGTTTGTTTTAAAGAAACTATTTATCTCTCATGCTTCACTTAAATTATTTTGAGAGTCTTAATAGCATGGTAATTTGCTTAATAATAACATGCTTGGTATTCAAGATTTGTGAAACTTTCTTTTGAGTGCGTTGAATACTAAGAAAAGTTGGATGCTTGATAATTTTTTTGAGATATGGAGGTAGTAATATCAAAGTCATGCTAGTAGAGTAATTGTGAATTTGAGAAGTGCTTGAGTTAAAGTTTGCAAGTCCCGTAGCATGAACGTATGGTAAACGTTATGCAACAAATTTGAAACATGAGGTGTTATTTGATTGTCCTCATTATGAGTGGCGGTCGGGGACGAGCGATGGTCTTTTCCTACCAATCTATCCCCCTAGGAGCATGCGCGTAATACTTTGGTTTTTGATGGCTTGTAGATTTTTGCAATAAGTATATGAGTTCTTTATGACTAATGTTGAGTCCATGGATTATACGCACTCTCACCCTTCCATCATTGCTAGCCTCTTCGATACCTTGCATTGCCCTTTCTCACATTGAGAGTTGGTGCAAACTTTGCCGGTGCATCCAAACCCCGTGATATGATATGCTCTTTCACACATAAACCTCCTTATATCTTCCTCAAAACAGCCACCATACCTACCTATTATGGCATTTCCATAGCCATTCCGAGATATATTGCCATGCAACTTTCCACCATCCAGTTTATCATGACACATTCATCATTGTCATATTGCTTAGCATGATCATGTAGTTGACATAGTATTTGTGGCAAAGCCACCGTTCATAATTCTTTGATACTTGTCACTCTTGATTCATTGCATATCCCAGTACACCGCCGGAGGCATTCATATAGAGTCACACTTTGTTCTAGTATCGAGTTGTAATCATTGAGTTGTAAATAAATAGAAGTGTGATGATCATCATTCAATAGAGCATTGTCCCAAAAAAAAGGCCAAAGAAAAAAAAGGCCCAAAAAAGGGGCAATGCTACTATCCTTTTTTTCCACACTTGTGCTTCAAAGTAGCACCATGATATAGCAAGTCTCATATATTGTGCTTCAAAGTAGCACCATGTTCTTCATATAGAGAGTCTCATATGTTGTCACTTTCATATACTAGTGGGAATTTTTCATTATAGAACTTGGCTTGTATATTCCAACGATGGGCCTCCTCAAGTGCCCTAGGTCTTCGCGAGCAAGCAAATTGGATGCACACCCACTTAGTTTCTTTTGTTGAGCTTTCATACATTTATAGATCTAGTGCATCCGTTGCATGGCAATCCCTACTCCTTGCATTAACATCAATCGATGGGCATCTCCATAGCCCATTGATTAGCCTTGTTGATGTGAGACTTTCTCTTTTTTTGTCTTCTCCACATAACCCCCATCATTATATTCTATTCCACCCATAGTGCTAAATCCATGGCTCACGCTCATGTATTGCGTGAAAGTTTATGAGTTTGAAATTATTAAGGTATGAAACAATTGCTTGGCTTGTCATCGGGGTTGTGCATGATGAGAGCATTTTTGTGTGACGAAAATGGAGCATGACTAAACTATATGATTTTGTAGGGATGAACTTTCTTTGGCCATGTTACTTTGAGAAAACATAATTGCTTTGTTGGTTTGCTTGAAGTATTATTATTCTTTATGTCAATATGAACTTTTGTCTTGAATCTTCCTAATCTGAATATTCATACCACAATTAAGGATATTTGCATTGAAATTATGCCAAGTAGCACTCCGCATCAAAAATTCTCTTTTTATCATTTACCTACTCGAGGACGAGCAGGAATTAAGCTTGGGGATGCCTGATACGTCTCCAACGTATGTATAATTTTTGATTGCTCCATGCTACATTATCTACTGTTTTGGACTATATTGGGTTTTATTTTCCACTTTTATATTATTTTTGGGACTAACCTATTAACCGGAGGCCCAGCCCAGAATTGCTGTTTTTTTTGCCTATTTCAGTGTTTCGAAGAAGCGGAATATCAAACGGAATCCAAACAGAATAATCTTGGAAATATGTCCTAGAGGCAATAATAAATTAGTTATTATTATATTATATTTCATTGTTCATGATAATCGTTTATTATCCATGCTAGAATTGTATTGATAGGAAACTCAAATACATGTGTGGATACATAGATAACACCATGTCCCTAGTAAGCCTCTAGTTGACTAGCTCGTTGATCAATAGATGGTTACGGTTTCCTGACCATGGACATTGGATGTCGTTGATAACGGGTTCACATCATTAGGAGAATGATGTGATGGACAAGACCCAATCCTAAGCCTAGCACAAGATCGTGTAGTTCGTTTGCTAAGACTTTTCTAATGTCAAGTATCATTTCCTTAGACCATGAGATTGTGCAACTCCCGGATACCGTAGGAGTGCTTTGGGTGTGCCAAACGTCACAAACTAACTGGGTGGCTATAAAGGTACACTACAGGTATTTCCAAAAGTGTCTGTTGGGTTGGCACGAATCGAGACTGGGATTTGTCACTCCGTGTAAACGGAGAGGTATCTCTGGGCCCACTCGGTAGGACATCATCATAATGTGCACAATGTGACCAAGGAGTTGATCACGGGATGATGTGTTACGGAACGAGTAAAGAGACTTGCCGGTAACGAGATTGAACAAGGTATCGGGATACCAACGATCGAATCTCGGGCAAGTACAATACCGCTGGACAAAGGGAATTGTATACGGGATTGATTGAATCCTCGACATCGTGGTTCATCCGATGAGATCATCGTGGAACATGTGGGAGCCAACATGGGTATCCAGATCCCGCTGTTGGTTATTGGCCGGACAGTTGTCTCGGTCATGTCTGCATGGTTCCCGAACCCGTAGGGTCTACACACTTAAGGTTCGGTGACGCTAGAGTTGTTATGGGAAATAGTATGTGGTTACCGAAGGTTGTTCGGAGTCCCGGATGAGATCCCGGACATGACGAGGAGCTCCGGAATGGTCCGGAGGTGAAGATCAGTATATTGGACGAAGGGTATTGGAGTCCGGAATTGTTCCGGGGGTACCAGGTGATGACCAGCGTGTCCAAAATGCGTTTCGGAGGCCCCGACAAGCGTTGGGGGGCCTTATGGGCCAAGGGGAGAGGGCACATCAGCCCACTAAGGGGCTGAGCGCCCCTCCCACCCCATCTCACGTAACCAGGAGAGGTGGGGGCGCCACCCCTAGGGCAGCCGCCCCTCCCGGCTTGGGGGGCAAGTTTCCTAGGGGGTGGGGGTGCCCAAACCCATCTAGGGTTTCCCCTGTGGCCGCCGACGACGCTTGTCCACGCGGCTCTCACAGCTCTGATTGATCGTTGGAGACCGGAGACCCATTCTTTCCATCTGCCATGCGGGGAGATGACGGTGACCCTAGAGGTCTGGGGGATGATTCCTGCAATGCCGATCGAGGTTCATGCACTCACCGGTCGAGTGGAGAGGGCCAACTGGCAGGAGAGGGTCACCACCCTCATCGGTGACTGCCCCGGTGCCAAGAGTAACCGTACATCCGGTGTGCCGTTGATCTGGCTCTCGGAGCACCGGAAGACATGCCCCCAAGGCGCAGATGAGGCGACTGTGGAGTTGTACGCGAGGGCCTATCTGTGGTATATTCTCTCAGAGGTCGTGTTTCCAGACAGCTCCGGGAACTCTGCCAACTGGGCGTATCTGTTCTTCCTAGCGGACTGGGATGCAGGGTACAGTTGGGGGACGGCATCTCTCGCCTACCTATACCGTTCGGTAAGAGAGTGTCTAATTGCGTACCTACCTACGAAAGTGTATCCATGACATTTTCTTATATCTGATCCTCATTTGATGTTTTGCAGCTTGACGACGCAACGCAGAGGACGGGAGACAAGTCCAATATGGGTGGCTTTGTCTGGGCCTTCTCCATTTGGATGTGGGAGCGGCTGCCGGTGGGGCGTCCGGAGAAGTTGCGAAGACGCCCATGGGAAGACTATGGCGAAGAAGGCGACGAGACTTGAAACCCCACCGTAGCTTACGAGTGGGATGTTGTCAAACTCTACACGGGCCTAAACAAGACTTCGTACAAGACATACACCAACGAGTTGGACGCTTTGACGCATACGCAGGTATATGAACTCGCCCAACACCTTTCTCTTTGATTCCACTATTGACCGAGAGTGCGAACTTACCAAGGTATATGTAATAGGTAATCTGGTGGCCGCATCGACAAGAACGACAGTGGGACTTTGATCTGAACGTGATGTGTGATGCGGACCGTGGTCTCTGGCGGTGCATCGTGCCCATGATCTGTGTGTACGCCGTCGAGTGGCATTTGCCACAACGCGTGGCCACGCAGTTTGGGATTTATCAGCATACCCCACCAGGCCAGCCCACCAATACCGGCGGCCACGCGCTCCACCTGTGAGCTCTTTGTTCTCCGTGAGATTATCATGTTTCTTGTTGCTTATGATGATCTCATTGCGCTTATGATGATTCTTGTTGCTTATGCCTTGCAGGAAGAGCCGGCAGAAGAATCAGTCGATCACAGACTGGGAAGAGGAGCATAAGACTCATGTGGAGGCGTGGGACCGACGGAGGTACCATAAAGACGTGGAGAGGAGAGTGACTAACTGGGATGATTACCTGGGCCGACACATGAGGTGGTACGCTGATGGCCAGAAGCACCGTCTTCGTCTCAGGCCTCGATGGACGGCGGAAGACATCGCGGAGCTGGAGAGGGATGACCCCGATGAACAGGCATACCGGACCGGCATCAACAGAGTGGTAAGTTCGAACCGATGGTTGATTTTAAAATATTTTATTCGTCATCGTGACTGACTTATGCCGTTGCAGTCCGGTGAGCTGAACAGATGCATCTTCGATGCCTCAGATGCACTAGGTGATCTTCCCGGGAGCGTACAATCGGAGACCAGAGTTAGGGGGACGATGAAGGTACAATTTCAGCCTCCTCGGAACAGATGCATCTTGTTCACTTGTAATCAGTCGATCTGATACTTATTATGACCTTGCTTCATTGTGAGTGCAGAAGTTCGTGCAGCGTTGTCGCAAGCTGGTAGGGCTGCTTGGGTGTGCTGGAGCTGGGTCAGTTGAAGCATATCAGCCTGTAGCCACACAGGGTCTCATCGGCTCATCGAGCCATGTTCCCTCGTCGTCTAGGTTGGTTGGGGAGGAGGAGGATGATGATGATGATGAGGAGGAGGAGGCCACATATGAAGAAGGGGAGGAGGAGGATGAGAGCAACGGGGAGGAGGAGTACGATGAAGATTATGGACCTCCACCAACTCAAACATCTCAAGCATCTCAGCTACCGAAGAAGAGGAATCCGAAGAAAAAGAATTTGCTGAGTCCGGACCCTTTCTAGAGACCGGTTCCTCGACCGCCCAAGAAAAAGACCGAAGAGACTCGTTTAAAGAGTAACGAGGACTGTACCTCCAAGAGGGGAAGGAGCAACTGATTATGCTCTTCGATAGTTGGCTCTTTTAGTTTGGTTGAACTTCGTTTGGTTGAACTTGTCTAGTGGTTATGAAACTACATGGAACTATGTGTTTGCTATTTGTGGATCTATGTGTTTGCTATTTGTGAAACTATGTGGAACTCCATTTACTAATTAGTTGAAGTTCGTTTGAAATGTTCTATGCACTTCAAATTTGTTAATGTGTATGTGATGCCCAAGTTTATTTGTTTGAGATCTGTGATATTGTTGTCATATTTGTAAAACTTGCTATAATATTACCGTCATATTGAATTTGAAAACAATAAAACACAGGACCCTACCGCCAAGGACCCTGGCGGTAGGGTCAGACAACCTACCACCAGGGCCCTTCCATTCTTGTTACAGAAACATTACACTGAAAAACACAGGACCCTACCGCCGTGGGCTCTGGCGGTAGGGTCGCACAGCCTACCGCCAGGCCCAATGGCGGTAGGGTGAACCTACCGCCAGGTCCACTGCACATTTCGTTACAGAAAGTTTGTACGGCAAAACCCTGCTACACCCTACCGCCAGGTGCTCTGGCGGTAGGTTTGGACAGCCTACCGCCAGGCCTCCTGGCTGTAGGTTTTTATCCATGTCAGCGCAGTCAAACGGCCGCCGTCCCCCTCCGTCGCACCCCTACCGCCATGGGCCGTGGCGGTAGGCTATCTAACCCTACCGCCAGTAGCCCTGGCGGTAGCAAAAGGGTCAAATCCCGAAATTTTTAGCAACCAGGGTCAGATCCTGTAATTCTTACCAAAAAGGGTGAAAACACGAAATTCGGCCCCACTATTTCACCGCTGGCAATGAACCCACCTGGTCCAGGTCACACGAGCCAGCCAGCCAGCCAGCGGACCGGCTGCTGCGGCAACAGGTGCAGACAGGAGATGATGAGAGCTGTGGCAGTTTCTGCCAAGCTTTGCTTTTGCTTTGTGATGAAACGGATTGCTTCTTTCTTTCTTTGTGGCAAACCCCCTTCCCATCTTTTTTTTGCTGATGGCAGAAAGAAGCCCAGTTGCCTCTGCTGTGATCTGATCCGCAACAGTGCCCTCATGGAATTTTACTTCATGTCAATCCCCAGCAAGTACGGCCGCATACCACCACACAACAACTAAATCTTTCTTTGACGGTGAAAAACAGTAGTAGTAATAGAATGCAATGACATGGGACTACTTTCTTTTATGGTGAAAAAAGGAGTCGATTGGTATCAGTTCCTCTTATGTTTATATCGTTTTTAGGGGTGTTTGTTTTCAGGGATTTTTTGATGTAGGGACTAGAAAAAGTTCCTCTTAGAGACTTTTTAACCAAACAGGATTAAAAGTTGTTTTTTGGGATTAAATGAAAAAGACTCTCAAGGAGAGTTTTTTTGGGACTTTTCCAACAATGCCCCTCACTGCACCCATTGCCCCGCCGTCCCATGGTGTTGTTCGGTTGTTATTTTTTTTGTATACAAGGGGTAATATGGTCATTTAATAACCTCTAGGGAGGGACTAGGGACTTTTTAGTCCCTAGAAACAAACAGGGAGGGACTTTTTAGGGACTAGGGACTTTTTAGTTGGGACTAGAAAAAGTCCTAGGACTTATGAACCAAACAGGGCCTTAGTTGTTGATGTTTAAGAACTTGTTTGGTGACAAACACAGATGATCTTTTGGATGATGTGAAGCTTGTTTAATGTCCGTTTGCAGCCGATCTTGTTGCAATTGTTTGATCACGTAGAATAGCTCACATTGTATGTATAATATGGACATAAGGTGCCAGATATAAGATACATGAATGTGAAAAGCAAAATATGAGGCGTGCCCGACGCGTCCGTAGACGTTTAAGGGTCCGAGTTATTAACTCTTCGCGGTTGTAGATGCTTTTACCCCGTTAGATTATAACCAAGAATGTCCAGTCAATTTTATTTTATTTACACTGTTTTAGCATGATGTTAGTCACAGAGGTGCGGGACCACCACTTTCACACTAGCGTCGGCAACGCTGCAGATCCGGAGCTGCCCCCCGGTGTCCACCTTGGACAGCCCCAAGGCAAAGCGAAGGGCCAGCTCCTCATCGTACTCGAGGTCAGAGCCGGAGTGGCCGCTGGAACTCGACATTGCTCTCGATCGGATTGGAATGGAGGAGAGAAGAGGATAGGACGGAGCGAGAGAGGCGAGTGGATGACCTAGGGTTTGAAGTTGGAAGCCGGATTAGGGATTTATTGGGACAATTGTGGGGTTGGTGGTGTGCCGGGCCTATCAGACGGACGCATCTAGGTGTGCCCTGTCCGCCCCATATCCACCCTAGATTTGAGCTATACACAAGGGGCCCCAAGCAGCTCGGACGTTTGAGGCCGGTTTAAGGCGTCTGGATGAGTCGATTTTTTGTGCCAGGACGATTTGAGATACGTTTGGGGCGTCAGACTGCAGATGCTCTAACATTAATAGGAGTAGTTGATCATACGAAATCAATCTTGTGTTTCCAAGCTCAAAGTGAATGGCATGCATTGTTCATAGTACAAGGCCCCAACTGACAAAATCAGAGGCAGTAAAAGAGGCATCTGCATTGTACTACCAGTGCAGAAAAGAAACTCCAAAAAAGACGAGAAACTTTTCCTCTTTCTTTCTGAAAAAGAAAACGACCACCTTCCATTTGCTCACGTCGGCCTTCCTTCCGTCTCGCCCCCACAAGATTGCACCAAAGACACATCACGGCAATGACAGGTGGTTTTGTGAAGAAGATCACTTTTTTTTTCAAGTTTTGTTGACGTGAAGTTGTGAGTAAAACCAAGGTCTGGGGTGTGTACTGTTGGAAAGACGTTTCACAAGCATCCACTGTTTCACCGTGGATTGGTTGCTGGCATGGTGCCATGATCCATGAGTACATGAACCAACCAACCAGAGGACCGGCAGTATCTACCATGCTTTTTGCTTCCTGCTTCTGGCTTCTTCCCATCTTTTGCTTATTGGTAGCCCAGCTGCATACCACCATGCCACAATAACACATTTTTCGTTTATTTTAGGCGAAATAAACAGTAGATTGAGTCTACAGGGTAGGGCTACTTTTCTTTCTTTCATGGTGGATTGAGTCTACAGGTATCAATTTCATGTGACTACTAATATATCATGCTAAAAAAGTAGAAATTTCAGAAAAGTTGACAGCACATACTGGATTGAGAGGGACAAAGAAAAACTCTCCTTTGGAGCAGCATGGGTTTGAGAGAGCGACAGTAGTTGCACGGCCACGGATAGCTACAACCGCAGGTAATGCCAAGTGGGTAAAGTAAGATAACAGCAGGCTCGCCACACACACAATGAAGTTCAGGCCCCCTTGTGTCGCCCCTGCAGGCAACCCGGGGGGAAACCCTAGCCGCCGCTTCTCGCACCTCTTCTGCCCCTCTCCCTCCTCGCCGCGGTCCGCAGTGCCGCCGGGCGAAGCCTGGCGGGCTGGGCGGTGGCGGGGCTTCTCCCCATCCTTTTCGTCTTTGGCTGGTGCGGGACAGCGGGGTCGAGAGGAGCGCCGGGCGAACGTGGGGTTCGCCGACGCGTTGGGCGGGTCTACAGGCGGCGTCGTGCGCGGCGCGGTGGTGGCGCCCTGCGTGTCGCGAGGTGGTGGCTGCGTTGGGAATGCCCGGTGGTCGCGAGGATCCATCTGGATCCCGTCTTCGGACTCCGTCGGCCGCCGCGGGGTGGTGATGGTCGTCACTGGCCACGTCGGACCGCTGGTTTCGGCGTCTGGAGATCTACAATGGGTTCTTCTCGATCCTCCTTTCTGGCGGGTCGAGCCCCATGGCTCCTGCATCTTCGCAGGTTTTGGATCGTGGCCCGTTGCCGGATCCGGAGCAGATGGAGGTTTGGTGGCATAGGATGGGGACCGGAGGAAACTTTGGTCGGCTAGGCCGGCCCGGCATCGGTGACGTTACTCGACGCTGTTACTCTCCGTGGAGGCGAAGCCGAGGTCTCTCCTATCCACCTCCGAACACCTCCCGGACGAAAGTCCAAAATTCAGTCTGGATTGGGCGGCGGCGGCGTCCTGCGCGTCGTATCCTCAATGAAGGCGCTGTCTTGGGAGGACCTGCTGCTCGGGGGACAGATGATGTGGATGGTGGGCTCCGAGTACCTCCAGCAGTGGCGACGGTGTGGAGGTTGCCAGGTGGTGCGGCGTTGTATCCACCACATAGATGACGACGAGTTTTGGCGGCATGGTGCAACTGCATATCGACGACGGATGCGGCTGGATGGACGAGCGCAGGGCGGTGGAGCTGTCTGGCGCCATGGTGGCGTCGATGGCAGCGTGACCGGGCAAGGTAGATGCAGCAGTACAACACTGAAGATGGATTGGTGGCAGGTGGCGGCAGCGGCCTCATACCCGACAGACGTCCTGGTTGAGGAGTGCGCCGGACTAGTGGGTGCCCCATACCCGGCAGGCGTCCTGATTGGGATTCCAGGTCTTAGATGTTAGGTTTGGATGCGAGGTCTGTTTGGTATTAGGCCCAGACTATCAGCGTCCTGGTTGGGGTCCTCCTCCTTTTCTAAAAAAAACACAGTGAAGTTCATTGAACCAAAGATACGTTGGTTTTCAGTTCAAAAAAAAAAAGAAATATACATTGGTTTTGTAATGAAGAAGATCACAATTCTTTTGAAGGGTTTGCTTGAAAGAGACAAGATTCTTTTCAGGCGTTGTTTACATGACACTATTTCACCGTTAGGTTGTCGGAAAAACGTTTGAAATCTCCCTAAATCATCACCATTTACTGTTGATTGCCATTTTTTCACCGTTTAAATAAAATCTAACCGAAGCACCACCAGTATTTCACCGCTGGCGCAGGAGCCATGAGCCCGCCTGGTGCTTGAGATGGAGGTCGATCACACGAGCCAGCCAGCCAGCCAGCCAGCGGACCGGCTGCTGCTGCAGCAGGTGCAGAGACAGCAGATGAGAGCTGTGGCAGTTTGTACCACGTTTTTGCTTTCTGATGAAACGGATTGCCCCTTGCCGTCTTTTGCTCATGGGGTAGCCCGGCTGCCTCTGCTGTGATCGGTTCCGCAACAGTTCCCTGATGGAATTTTACTTCATGTCAATCCCCAGCAAGTACGGCCGCATACACCACCACGCAACAACGATATCTTTCTTGGTGAAAAACAGTAGGAATGTGATGACATGGGTGTGCATTTTGACAGTGGATTTCAGTCGACTGGCATCAGTTTCATGCGACAAATACGATGCTAAAAAAAGTGCAAACTAAAAAAAAAATTTGATCTGATGGGGAAACATGAATAGGAGTACTGTTTCCAAACTCAAAGTACTACCAATCCTCTGTTTCCGACCTCAAAGTGAATGGCATGTAGGAGTACTGTTCATCATAGTACAAGGCCCCAACTGACAAAATCAGAGGCAGTAAAAGAGGCATCTGCATGGCATTGTACTACCAATGCAAAAAAGACAGAAACCTTTTCCTCTTTCTTTCGGGAAAAGAAAACAACCACCTTCCTTTTGCTCACGTAGCCCTTCCCTCCGTCTCACCCCACAAGACTGCATTTTGGCATATGGCCTCTCTGTTCTTCCCATCGCCTCACCCCTAAACCCCAACCAAACCCCTCCCTCTCCGTCGCCGTCCGTCTCCACAGAGCTCCTTCGTCCCCGTCCACGGCCGCCTGCTGCTCGCTCTCCGGTAAGGGCAAGCCCTTCCCCCTCCCCCCTTTCGAGAACAGAAGAGTCGAGGACGCGCTGATCGTTTGTTGCCGCTGCTTGTTTGCAGGGTGGTGACCATGGCGCCTGCTACTCTGTCGCCGGAGGAAGGAGCCGTCGCCAGGAACGTCGACGGGGGCCACGGGAGCACCGCGGGAACTCCGGCACGGAGGGCACGGTCCTTGCACCCGGACGTGGCGGAGTTGCTCCAGCGATCCAGTCACCGGCGGACCAGGAAGAAGGCCTCGCCGACGGCGCGCGTGGCCAAGGGCGGGGAGGTGGGGCGCGCTCGGTACGACTACGTGTTCGAGCGCGAGGACGAGGACGAGGTGGGGCTCCCGGCGCCGCCTCGGCTGGTGTGGGCCAAGGTGCGGGGCTACCACTGGTGGCCGGCGCAGGTGTTCGACCCGGCGGACGCGTCGGCGCTCGCGCTCGGGGAGCGCCGGCGGCGCGGCGCCGCCCTGGTCGCCAACTTCTGGGAGCGGACGTTCGCGTGGGAGGACGACCCGGCCGCGCTCCGCCCGTTCCGCGAGGGGTTCCCGCGCTTCGCCGCGGTGGACCGCGCCCACGTCCCGCGCTGGGGCGCCCGCAGGACCATGTCCCCGTTCGCCTCCGCCGTGGACGCCGCGCTCGGCGAGGTCGCGCGCCGCGTCGACTTGGGCCTGTCCTGCGACTGCGCCATCAGCCGCGGCGTCGCCAAGCGGCAGGTGGTCGACAACGCCGGCGTCCGGGAGGGCGCGCACGGGGCCGTGGTGGACACCGCCTTCGCCCGGGACGCGTTCCGCGGCGAGGCGTTCGTCGAGTACCTCTCCGCGCTCGCCGTCGCGCCGCTCGCCGGAGCTGACCGGCTCGAGCTCACCGTCGCCACCGCGCAGCTCAGGGCCTTCACCCGGTGGAGGGGCACCGGAGGCCTCCCCGTGTACACGGTTTGGTACGGCATCCGCGACGTTGCCGATGGCGCCATGGGGGCCACGCCGGCACGCCGTGGCCGCGCCAGTGGCACCGCCAAGAGGGGACGGCCGAGGGGCGACAGTGCCGATGGCATATGGAAGGACTCAAGGTGCATCACCAGCGGCAGAGCAAGGGAGAGCGTGGAAGACGCCCAGGAGGTGGAGAACTACGAGCCGACCACAAAGATGGGGAAGCTCATGCGCAGGGCCGCACGCCGGATGTCGCTGTCGCCGCCGGTGACCCGCAGAGCCGACCGCGCCACGCCCACTCCTCCGGCGAACGCTGCTGTGGTGACACGGTGCACAAGCGCTGCTGCCGATCATGCCGCTCAGCTGCATGACGTCACCGTCACCACCGCTGCTCCTCCTCCGGCGAAGCCGCAGCACAAGGACGAGCAGCCTCGGCTGACCGGGCTGCTGCTGAACTTCACCGGCCCGACCGCCGTCCCTCCGGCGACCGACCTCGTCGACATCTTCAGCCGGTTCGGGCCCGTGGTGGAGGCCAGGCCGGAAGGCTTCTCCGTCGCCGTGGTGATCTTCGAGAGCAGCCTGGACGCCGCGGCGGCGTTCGCGGGCACGGCCAAGATCGGCGCCCTCAGCCCCAACCTCATCAGCTTCCGCCTCGCCTACTCGCTGTCCGCTCCCGCCGCGCAGGCCGATGATTCTCCGCAGAGCCCCATGAACGCCGATGAGATGGATCACCTGCTTGATGAGGCGGAGGGCATGGATCTCCTCGACCTCCTCGCAGTCGAAGCTCTTCACTAGCTGCCTCACTCAGACTCAGGTTTTGCAGAATCACTCTGGTCTCTTCTGCTCATCCCTGACAATGTACTCCCTTTCTTGTCTGCATCATGACACATTGTAGCATTTCCTGTTCTTGTGTTACTCAATGTCGATGCTGTTTTTCTCTTGCAGGTTAGTTATTTTGGATATGAGAAGACAATGGAAGAGTCTACATGTTCAAATCAAGCAAGAAAGTTTTTGAATCTTAGGCGATGATAACCTCTAGCAGGAAAAATAGTTCAGGAAGTAGTCAGTTGTGTTGCATCCATGTGGAGTGGTGAAGTAGAATCATCACACATCAGTTACATCTTTTTGGCCTGTCTTCTACTACATGCTAGTGAGTTATCTGTGGTGCAAAGACATCTAAGTCGATGATGATTTATATCCTATCTATCCATTTGGAATTTGGACTGTTGCTGTATTGCCTGCATTATAAGCTGGGTCATTTCGATCTAAAATTTGTAGCAGAAATTTGTTTCCATGTTTCTTTTTTGGCGATGAAAATTTGTTTCCATGCTGTGTTCAATTTTTGTCTGAAATGAATGATTATACCAGTCAACGCGTTTAGATACTTGTTATCCATATTAGAAACCTTGGTAATTGGTGCATCAGCGGTAATCCAGAGAAGAACCCAGGCTTATCTGCTCTCGGTGAACAGCAAATTCAAAAACGAATTCAATTTTTTATTAAAAAAATTTAGGCATCCAAGATGCTTGGGTTCGTGGCCGTTCTTTTTTCTTTGCCACGAGCTCCTCGGATGTCATTTTACCGTGAAAATTTGCATGCACCTGAGCGTCTTGGTTGATTAAAAAATTCAGGGTCCGTTTGGGAGCTCAGTTTTTTCGAAGTACTTTGAGAATACTTCAGTTTCTAAAAATACTAAAGTATTAAATACTTCAGGCTGTTTGGCCCCAACAAAAAATGCAGTTTTATATACTTCGGTATTGCTAGAAACTGCACTAATTTTGAAGTATGTAAAAAAGAGGTCCGGACCTCTTTTTTTTAAACTGAAGTATTTGTTGCCCGGGCATGTAAATACTTCAGTATCTGAATACTTCGATTTTAGTTTTGTTGCCAAACTAGGCCTCAGTTGTTTTGTTTTTTCTACTATTATTTTTGAATTTACTGTTCATGGACATGTGTAGATGAGACTCTTCTTCGAATCATTGTTCTCCATGCTTTTACTTTTGGCATAAATAAATGTCAAATTACACAACTTAATTCAATTCATCACAAGTTATGCGTGCTGCGAGAGACTCCCAGAACATAAAAAGGAGGACCGAACCGGGCCAGACCAGTGAACGGTCGGTTGGTCCATTGCAGAAAACCGGCGGACTTGCGTCCTGTACCGCATGAATCTAGGGAGATGGCTCCGGCACGAAGGAAGAGGGCCCACGGCAATTGGTACCATCTTGATATTAATGTATTACCCTACGTAAAAAAGAACTACTAAAACATCAACATGTTCGGAGTCACACATTGTCATTTCAATAACCTTTGATTATCAAACATCATTAACATATTTCCAGTGTTGGGGTTGTCAAGGTATCACGTTACAAACACCTTGACCGTTGCAGTAGCAAATCAAACCATGGCCTTGAGGCATGTGCTCACAGATACCTGAAGGTACTCATCCCACTAGTCTAGGGCACAGAAGCATCCTAGTAACAGCCGTGCACTTCTGGAGACCAGAGAACTCAATGTGTCCGATGACATCCTCTTTAGCTTGAAGTAAGCATCGTAGGCACTGATGCCACTTCTTGAGCTTGCGTTCATTTTCCCCTTGAAGAGGAAAGGGTGATGCAACAAAGTAGAGATAACTATCTCCCTCAGTTAAGAACCAATGTATCAATCCAGTAGGAGGTACAAGCAAGTCCCCGATAGATGCACCTCCACAAACTAGCAAACACTTGCACACAACGCGAAAAAGGGGTTGTCAATCCCTTCACGGTCACTAGCAAGAGTGAGATCTGATGGAGATAAAAGGCAAAATAAAGTAAATATAGATAAATTGCAGTAAGGTGTTTTGGGTTTTTGGTTTTATAGATCTGAAAATATATGATAAGAAATAGACCCCGGGGGCCATAGTTTTCACTAGAGGGATAGATCCAATTAATATGGTAAAAAACATCTTTTTATCCTTAATGGCAACAATACAAATGCGTGCCTCGCTACCCCTACTGTCACTGGGTGAGGACACCGCAAGGTTGAACCCATCACAAAGCACCTCTCCCATTGCAAGAAAAAGCAATCTAGTTGGCCAAACCAAATCGATAGATCAGAGAGAGATGCAAAGCTATCTTAATCATGTATAAAAGAGTTCAGAGAAGACTCAAATAATATTCATAAATAATCTGACCATCAATCCACAATTCATCGAATCTCAACAAACGCACCGCAAAAGAAGATTACCTCGAATAAATCTCCAAAAACGAGGAGAACATTGTATTGAAGATCAAAGAGAGAGAGAGAAGAAGCCATCTAGCTACTAGCTGTGGACCCGTAGATCTGTGGTAAACTACTCACACATCATCGGAAGGGCAACAAGGTTGGTGTAGAGGCCCTCCGTGATCGAATCCCCCTCTGGCAGAGTGCCAGAAAAGGCCCCAAGATGGGATCTCACGAGAACAGAATCTTACGGCGGCGACAAAGTATTTTTGGTGTGCCCTCTGATGTAAGGGGAATATTTGGGTATTTATAGAGCCGGGATTAGGGTTAGGAGGTGTGCGAGGGCCCCACAAGCCTAGGGCGCCCCCGGGGCACGCCCTGAGGGCTTGTGGCTCCCTCGTGGGTCTTCTGGTCTCTTCCCGAAGCTTCATGGTTGTCTTCTGGTCCAAGAAAAATCCTCAAAAAGTTTCGTTCTGTTTGAACTCCGTTTGGTATTGATTTCTGTAGAAGACAAAAACAAGGAAAAAACAGCAACTGGCACTGGGCACTGGGCACTAGGTTAATAGGTTAGTCCCAGAAAATGATATAAAATATCATATTAATGCATATACAACATCCAAGATAGATAATATAATAGCATGGAACAATAAAAAATTATAGATATGTTGGAGACGTATGAAGCATCCCAAGCTTAATTCATGCTCGTCCTCGGGTAGGTAAATGGCAAAAACAGAATTTTATATTTGGAATGCTACCTAACATATAATTCAATGTAATTTTTCTTATTATGGCATGAAAATTCATATCCATAAGATTCAAAAAAATAATTTAATATTGACATAAAACAATAATACTTCAAGCGTACTAATAAAGCAATCATGTATTCTCAAAATATCATGGCTGAAGAAAGTTATCCCTACAAAATCATATAATCTTGTCATGCTCTATCTTCATCAAACATTCTTTTTTTCTTCAGTTGCAATGGAATACCGTCCTCCTAATGGTTTCATGAGCTTCCTTCAGGTCCAAAATCATCCCAACATCACCTTCCAGCCCCTCAACAACTTGGTTTTCAATATCTGATGTTCTGCACATAGCAGCCGCCGCCATCATCCAGGTACCACCCTCTTCCATCAATGTCTGATCCCAGGACCTCAACTCCATCGAACAAGCGAAAACGAGTCACAGTCGATGTGGAAGCATATGATGAAAATAGGCTGAGGTTGTACTATACAAAACATGAGGATATCAGATTGGTAAGCCCCCCAAATCCTCTTATTCTTGTCAAGTAGACATCAAACATAACTCATGTTTTGCTACCTAAGAATTTATCTTGGCTAGTTCTCCTAGTTTTATACTCTTGGACATGCATCTTGTCTTTTGTTTAGTCAAATTTAACATTATGCTTACTTCCTTTTGTGCAGGTGAGTGCTTGGTTGTGCAACTCTGTGAATCCAGTCGATGGGAATGCAAAGAAGGGAGAATACTACTTGAAGGAGGTTGCTGATACATACAACAACACAACCGAGAGTGATCGACATAGGGACGTGAAGCACCTCAAGAACCATTGATACAAAACAACAAAGAAGGTAACCTCTTTCAATGGCTGCTATAACAAGACGGGAAACACCTATGCGAGTGGCCACTGTGATAAACAATTTATGCAACAAGTTGTAGACCTGCACCACAGCCGCAATGGACACACCAGTTCATGTATGTGCATTGGTGCGAAGCTGTGAAAGACATCCAAAAGTGGAAGATTCATGTATACACAGAAGGGGATGGAACAATGAGGTCAGCACCAATACCAACTGAGACTGCTCAGCGTCCCCCAGGAACAAAGAGGAAGAAGAAAGCTACATGAAAGGATAAGGAAGCCCATACTGAAAGATCGTGGATGTCGCCTAGAGGGGGGGGGTGAATAGGCGCTTTAAACTAATTACGGTTTAGGCTAGAACAAATGCGGAATAAACCTAGCGGTTAATTTGTCAAGCACAAAACCTACAACAACTAGGCTCACCTATGTGCACCAATAACTTATGCTAAGCAAGATAAACTACTAGGTGATAGCAAGATATATGATAAGAAACAATATGGCTATCACAAAGTAAAGTGCATAAGTAAAGAGTTCGGGTAAGAGATAACCGAGGCACGCGGAGACGACGATGTATCCCGAAGTTCACACCCTTGCGGATGCTAATCTCCGTTTGGAGCGGTGTGGAGGCACAATGCTCCCCAAGAAGCCACTAGGGCCACCGTAATCTCCTCACGCCCTCGCACAATGTAAGATGCCGTGATTCCACTAAGGGACCATTGAGGGCGGTCACCGAACCCGTACAAATGGCAACCCTTGGGGGCGGTCACCGAACCCGTACACTTTGGCAACCCTTGGGGGCGGTCACCGGTACCCGTCAAATTGCTCGGGGCGATCTCCACAACCTAATTGGAGACCCCGACGCTTGCCCGGAGCTTTACACCACAATGATTGAGCTCCGAAAAACACCAACCGTTTAGGGCGCCAAGGCACCCAAGAGGAACAAGCTCTAGGGTGCCCAAACACCCAAGAGTAATAAGCTTCTCAAACTTCACTTCCACGTATCACCGTGGAGAACTCAAACCGATGCACCAAATGCAATGGCAAGGGCACACAGAATGCCCAAGTCCTTCTCTCTCAAATCCCACCGAAGCAACTAATGCTAGGGAGGAAAATGAGAGGAAGAACAAGAAGGAGAACACCAAGAACTCCAAGATCTAGATCCAAGGGGTTCCCCTCACAAAGAGGAGAAAGTGATTGGTGGAAACGTGGATCTAGATCTCTTCTCTCTTTTCCCTTAAGAACTAGCAAGAATCATTGGAGGGATTGAGAGTTAGAAATCTCTAAGAAGGTCAACAATGGGGGAAGAACACGAGCTCAAAGGATAAAGTTCATTGGGGAAGAAGACCCCCTTTTATAGGTGGGGAAAAATCCAACCGTTATGCTCACAGCCCGCACAGAGCGGTACTACCGCTCCAAGGAGCGGTACTACCGCTAGGGCGGAAGTACCCCTTTGAAAAACAACAACGAGGAGGCAAAAGGCCACAAGAACCGCCGGAGCGGTACTACCGCTCGTCCTCACGGTACTACCGCTCGACCTCACGGTACTACCGCAAATGGTAGCGGTACTACTGCTTGCGAGCGGTACTAAAAAAATACATCCGGGCCTACCACCGCAAGACTTGGGACGAGTTTTTGGTCCGGAGCGGTACTACCGCTGTAGGAGCCGCGGTAGTACTGCTCTGGAGCGGTAGTAAAAAATTACATCCGCTCCAATTCGCGGTAGTACCGCTGCAGCACCGAAAACATCATAGAAGACGCATGCGAACTCCGTTTTCGATGAACTCAAGCTTGTCATCAATATGACCATAAGCTCTAAGACTCACAAAGAGAATCAAACAAGAACCAAGAAACATGATGCAAGGATGCAATGGTTTGAGCTCTCGATGAACGATACGATCAAGCTACTCACTTGAGAGCCCCCCTTGATAGTACGGCTATCGATCCTATAACCCGGTCTCCCAACTACCACCATGAGACCGGTAAAATAGAAAACCTATCAAGGGCAAACCTTTGCCTTGCACATGATCCACTTGAGTTAGATTATGACGATCTTGTCCTCCTCAAGATGGACCACCTTTCTTTATTGCGTTGGGTCGATGAAGACTAGATGATTGCTCCCCCATACTCCACTATGGGTGAGCCACTCTTCGGCACATCTTCACGAGTCCATTGACACCACAATGGATGGCAAGCTTCAAGCACTTGATCTCTTCGTGATTCTCCACTTGAAATTGCACACGGCAATCTTGATGACGATCACCACTTGATGTCATCCTTCCCATGGGTTGTATGATATCATCCTCTTAACGTAAGCCCATGGACACGTACCTAACCCCACATAGACTCTCACATAGACCATGGGTTAGTACACAAAGTGCAATGGACAATGCTTATCATACCATGGGATCACTTGATCCCTCTCGGTACATCTTCTACTCTTTGTGAGTTGATCAACTTGATTCAATCTTGACTTAGTCTTGATCAACCTTGAATCTTTCCAACTCTTTTCGTTTGGATGATGTCTTGAAGGTAAACATGAATGATCACACAATCTTCTTCTTCAAGACATGCTTGCAATAAGCTCAACTCTCAAATGACCAATCTTTGGATAATTCCTTGAATAGCACCTTGGTCGACACAAACTCTCAATGAAACCAACACATGTACTCCAAGAAAAGCCTATGGACAAAACCTTCAAATATAACTCAAGGAAACCATTAGTCCATAGAGATTGTCATCAATTACCAAAACCAAACATGGGGGCACCGCATGTTCTTTCAATCTCCCCCATTTTGGTAATTGATGACAATCACTTTCACGAGAGTTTATACAAGGAATTATGCATCACCAAGCAATGCAACAACCAATAATGCATGTGTATGAGATGCAAATGCTTAGGAACAGAACCAAAGCAAGGAGAAAACTCTGAAGACTTCTCCACAAAACTCTCTGAAACTTCTCCCCCATTGGCATCGATTGCCAAAATGGGCGAAAAGCATAGAAGGCCAATATAAATTGTGTTCCTCCATAAATTGTGTATTTCTCAACAAGAGAGTGGAATGCAATACACATATCCAACGGTAATACTTGGAGGAAGACCAACTATATTGAGGCACCAAGATTGCTAAAGGAATGATATGCCACAAGGACATAACAAAGAGAGAAACAAGCAATCAAGCAATCAAAAGATACCAATTGAAGCAAGCTCAAAAGATACCAATTGAACCAACTAGGCCAAAGATCCTACGAGCTACATGAATAAAAGATATTATGATATGAGCAAAGGAGTGTTCTAAAGAAACTAGAGAGGCTCCCCATGATTTGTGTGTTGGGGAACGTAGCAATAATTCAAAATTTTCCTACGTGTCACCAAGATCAATCTATGGAGTCATCTAGCAACGAGGGAGGAGTGGATCTACATACCCTTGTAGATCGCGCGCGGAAGCGTTCAAGAGAACGGGGTTGATGGAGTCGTACTCGTCGTGATCCAAATCACCGATGATCCTAGCGCCGAACGGACGGCACCTCCGCGTTCAACACACGTACGGAGCAGCGACGTCTCCTCCTTCTTGATCCAGCAAGGGGGAGGAGAGATTGATGGAGATCCAGCAGCACGGCGGCGTGGTGGTGGAAGTAGCGGGATTCCAACAGGGCTTCGCCAAGCGCTGCGGGAGGAGGGAGATGTGTCACGGGAGGGAGAGGGAGGCGCCAGGGCTTAGGTATGGCTGCCCTCCCTTCCCCCCACTATATATAGGGCCAAGGGAGAGGGGGGGGCGCAGCCTTGGCCCTTCCTCCAAGGAAGGGTGCGGCTAGGGAGGAGTCCATCCTCCCCAAGGCACCTAGGAGGTGCCTTCCCCCTTTAGGACTCTTCCTTTCCCTTATCTCTTGGCGCATGGGCCTCTTGGGGCTGGTGCCCTTGGCCCATATAGGTCAAGGCGCACACCCCTACAGCCCATGTGGCCCCCCGAGGTGGCTTGGTGGACCCCCGGACCCCTTTCGGCACTCCCGGTACAATACCGATAATGCGCGAAACTTTTCCGGTGACCAAAACAAGACTTCCCATATATAAATCTTGACCTCCGGACCATTCCGCAACTCCTCGTGACGTCCGGGATCTCATCCGGGACTCCGAACAACTTTCGTGTTACCGCATACTAATATCTCTATAACCCTAGCGTCATCGAACCTTAAGTGTGTAGACCCTACGGGTTCGGGAACCATGCAGACATGACCGAGATGACTCTCCGGTCAATAACCAACAGCGGGATCTGGATACCCATGTTGGCTCCCACATGTTCCACGATGATCTCATCGGATGAACCACGATGTCAAGGACTTAATCAATCCCGTATACAATTCCCTTTGTCTAGCGGTACGATACTTGCCCGAGATTCGATCGTCGGTATCCCGATACCTTGTTCAATCTCGTTACCGGCAAGTCTCTTTTACTCGTTCCGTAACACATCATCCCATGATCAACTCCTTGATCACATTGTGCACATTATGATGATGTCCTACCGAGTGGGCCCAGAGATACCTCTCCGTTTACACGGAGTGACAAATCCCAGTCTCGATTCGTGCCAACCCAACAGACACTTTCGGAGATACCTGTAGTGTACCTTTATAGCCACCCAGTTACGTTGTGACGTTTGGCACACCCAAAGTATTCCTACGGTATCTGGGAGTTGCACAATCTCATGGTCTAAGGAAATGATACTTGACATTAGAAAAGCTTTAGCATACGAACTACACGATCTTTGTGCTAGGCTTAGGATTGGGTCTTGTCCATCACATCATTCTCCCAATGATGTGATCCCGTTATCAACGACATCCAATGTCCATGGTCAGGAAACCGTAACCATCTATTGATCAACGAGCTAGTCAACTAGAGGCTTACTAGGGACATGGTGTTGTCTATGTATCCACACATGTATCTGAGTTTCCTATCAATACAATTCTAGCATGGATAATAAACGATTATCATGAACAAGGAAATATAATAATAACCAATTTATTATTGCTTCTAGGGCATATTTCCAACATTGTGCACACATAAGAATATTTGAATTTGGAAACAAAGTGCACAAAATAGGATCATAGCTCCCCCAAAATCAATAGAAACTTACAACAAGTGCAAGTGAGCATATAGGAAACTAAGCCTAGTACATGTAACAAACACATGGTAGAGCAATAGGTGAAAGAGGCAACTTAAGCATGGGATCAACCAAAATGATGTGTGTGAGTCAAGGCAATGCACTTGAGAAGACTAATGTATGGATGAGCATTAAGCATCAATAGAGTCTTGAAAGAATGATGCAACACAGTGCAAGGCCTATCATTCCCACACACAACAAGCAAATGGGTTCACAAGCTTACTAATAAGCATATAGAGAACCTATGCTTGTGACAACCCGTGGCGAAGATAGAAGATGAAAGCCTCATCAAGACGAGGGATACCAATTAAGATGGAAAAAGCCTTGTAGAGATAAGTATGAGGAAAATAATCTTCACCACACAAGAGTGCATCAAGATGCAACGAGATACAATACGCACTCAAGGAAAAAGCTTTCACGGAGCCACCAAAGAAATAACATAAGAAAGGCAAGGTGGGCGTGAAAGAAAGGATATCATCTAAAGATGTAATTTCTCTCAAGTGTATAAGGTTCTAGGTAGACGAAATCATGATGATATATATCTACAAAGAAGGATGTACACCCGAAATAGTTACAACATGAAGGAACAAGATATCCAAACGGAAGTCATACATATACCAATAAGATATTTGCTTGAGAGCATAGCGCAAGGCTAGATATGGTCTTATTGCATATAAATGAATTCCAACCACACGAACATCAAAGACATCACAACTAGCAACAAGACATCATTGTTGGGATGCTTTGAGAAAGGAAACAAGTATAACAAGAGAGAATGGATAACATGCCATGATACAACCTACGAAAGGTTGATGCAAGAAATGTGTGCATGAAGTAGATGATGATACTTGTTACCGAGATACCATTGGATGGATGTAGTAGATGCCAATTAAAGGTAGATAGTAGTTCATTAATCATCCTAGCTTGACTCCAATAAGCACATGGTGACACCACCTTCCTTGTGAGTGAGCCGAGCATCCAATGCATCTCCACTTGTTCCTAGAACAACAACACAAACAAAATGGTACCCAAACTCATTGGGACCAAAGAGTTAGAGAACCAACAACACATAGGACAAACTCCACATAAATATGTGCATATAGATATGAAAATGAATTTCATGCACATCTCATCCAATTTGAGACTTGGTGGAGTTCCCCCTATATATTGGGTCAAAGAAAGAAAACAAGCCAAAGAAACTACAAGAAGTAAATATGCATGCTCAATACTTTCAAGAACCGAGACCAAAAGACAAAGAAATACCAAGCGAAGAAAAGTTACCAAATGAATAAATCATCACTTGGAGGATATCCATAAAAGATACATCAAGGAATGAGATATCCATTGATACACTCAAAAAGAAAGATGTCAAACTCCAAAAAGAGAGAATGGTTCCAAACAAACCAAGCCCTCTATAGAGTTTCATGATGGCACAAAGCACCAAAAAGAAACGGCTTGCCTTCCACAAACACACACTTGATAAGGATCACAAGATGAGTGTTTTATAGAGAATAGGATGGCTCCCCCAAGACTAGTGCATTATAGAGAATTTGCATTTGAATACAAAATGCACGGGGTGGGATCACCACTTTCACGATATCTAGAAAACACTAGACAAGGTCAAGAAATCAACAAGATCCACAAGTGGTATGGAATACAATGGGAGTTGACACAATCCTAGGCAAGAGAAAAAGCAAATAAAAGCAAAGGCCAATGTAAAGATGATCAATAATTTCTACCACACATAAGTGAGTACCAATTGTCAAAAGACAAGAAATATTTGGAAATAATTACCGGTGGTAGATAAAAAGGATATCCAACATCATCTTCACACCAAACAAAAAGCAAATTGCAACTTGTAGAGCTAACATGCCACCTAGGAACAAGATAATTTACAATATCAATTCTAGGTGACAATATCTCAAATGTACACATTTTCTAGGCTAGTAATATACACATAGCATATTACTCCCCCATAATGTGATACCAATTAACGATAAACAAGAGGCAAAATAATGATCCAACACGAGATAATTAATGGACAATATAGAATTTGAATTTCTCATGAGAAGACATACCACATAGCGACTAGATAATCTTGAAATATCAATACTAGATGGTATTACTCATGTACACACATATATAGGATTGTGAGGTGCACAAAGCACATCACTCCCCCATAATGGGATATTCCATTAATCTCTCACAAGAGCAAACTAAGAAAAGAACAAGATGCAAAAGGCTCAATGCATGACACACACGTACATGATGTGCAAACCAACACACACATACTTGATTGCACAAGATAATCAAGTTGGAAGCACAACATATACAAACACATGCAAGGAACAAGCCCAAAGATGCAAAGGGGTAAGTAACTATCAATGTGAACACTTTAAGCACGAGTTACCGCATGGAGAAACATTGGATATAAGATAGAAACTTGATAATTCAAATAACTTGGCTTGAGACAATTAGAATGATGAAGTCCCCTTAATTCTTCATAAAGTAGCCAAGTCTCCAGTGCCCTCCAACAACACCTATTGATCAAGTTTGAGCTTGTTGGTCCCCAACCAAGTTGGGTCCTAAGAGGTTAGTCACAATAGGCTTGGCTACCCAAATGGTTCTCTTCTTGACACCACTTTGAGTACCAACAACTTTCGCAAACACATTGCCAACCTTATCCTTCCCAAGAGAATAGATATCATCAATAATAATTGGGTTGGATAAGTTACCACTAGTGCATGAAGAGGCAAGGTGACCTTTCTCACGACATAAGTAGCAACGTCTACTCTTCACTTTCTTCTCACTTGATTTCTCAACTTGAGAAGCATTAGCTTGAGGATTCTTGGGAAGAGGACTTTCTTCAACTTGTGGTTGAGCATGAGATCGAACTTGTGGCCGCTTCCCTTGTTGCTTGTCACTAATGGCCTTCTTCTTCAATGGGCAAGATCTAACATGATGCCCTTCTACTTTGCACTTGAAGCAAACAATTTTGGCCGAATTCTTGACTTGTTCTTGGCCCTTCTTTTTGTTCACTGTGGACTTCTTCTTGTTATTGTTGGAGTTGAATCCAAGTCCACCTTTGTCATTGGGGGATTTTTGCACACTCAAGATATTGTTGAGTGTGAATTTTCCTTCATGACTCTTTTCCAAGTCTTTCTTCAAAGAAGTGACTTGGGCCTTGAGCTCTTTGATTTTCTCTGTATGGTTAGTCTCAACACAAGTACTAGAGGAAGTATAAGCTTCATCGTTAGAGCAACAGGGCAAGGAAAGCAATCCATCACAAGATGTACCAATGTTATGCATGGATGAATCGCGAGGACTAGCACAAGGCAATATAGCATTTTGACCAAAAGTAGTGCTAGTATCCACATGAGGCTCACTAGATGTTACCTTAGCAAGCATGGACTCATGAGCTATCTTTAGCACATTATGGGATACTAGAAGATCATCATGAGAGCTTGTGAGGTTTACATGATTTTCTTACAACATCCCATAATTGCTAGATAGCAACTCAAGTTGAGCCCTTAGCTCAACATTCTCCTTTAATATGGATGCTTCACAAGAGATAGAGTTAGTAGCACAAGCATCATCATTAGCAACAAGAGGAGAAGACAACTTGGCAAGCTCTTTTGAATATGAAGCTTTAAGTTGAGCATGAGACTCGGTGAGTTTTATGAGCTCACCCTTGATGACCCTTGAGCCATTTTCGAGGTGCTCAAAATCCTCAAGGAGTCTAGCATGAGCAACTTCAAGCTTAGCATTTTTAGTTTTGAAACCATTGGCCACCTTGAGTGCTCTATCATGAGATTCCTTTATTCTAGATAATTCTAGAGCAAAGGTCTCCTCAAGAGATTCGGATGTGGTTTGTTCATGTTCAAGAGCTTGAGATAGCTCCACGATCTCATTTGCGTAATCACGCTCATGAGCTTCCATTTTCTCAATGGTGAACTCATGCTCCTCTAGATGAGATTCCAACTCCTCAATGTATTTCTTGCCTTCAATGGCAAGAGACATGATTTCCATGAAGTTGGAACGAGCAAGTTTATTTTTGTGAAGAGCTTTAAAAATCATTTCCCCGTTAGTTTTTAAGGAGGCAACATTATCATTCTCTTCATCATAATCAACATCATCATCACTCTTGCCATCATCACAAGATATATTGGGATTCAAAGTGGGAGATACCTTTGAAGCCTTGGCCATAAGGCAAAATGCAATAGATGATGATGTAGGATCCGTTGAAGCACCATTCAAGACCACATCTTGTTCCATGGGGTGTCGGGTTTCCTCTACATTGTTAGCACAACAATTCAAGGACATATATGCATTTTATAATGGCAACAAGACATAGTAAACATATCATCATGAGATTTAGTCAAGCAATTTCTACATGATATGCAAGGACTATCAACACAAGCATGTGAAACATTTGGAGTGATCGAAGTGTTAAAGCCCAAAGAAGGAGCATTGCAATAAGATAGTGATGAAGGATCATCCACAATAAACATACTATCATCATTGCAATGACCAACACTACTCACCATATCATTACCTTGTGGCAAGCCACATGTAGGTGAAGTAGAAGAAGTTGAGAAGACTATACGGCCGGATGTGGAGGGAGAACAATCATCCCCACAAAACTTGGACACGCCATATTTATCTTGAAGCTTTGTCCACAACTCATGAGCATCCCGGAACGGCATGAGTTGAAATATAACTACATTGCTCAAAGCATTGAAAAGCACATTAGAAGCTTGAGCATTGAGATAAGAGTTTTTCTCATCCTCTAAAGATAATATTTGAGGATCCTTTGGAGGAGAAAAACCCATATCTACAATTTGCTCTAAATTTGGGTCCATGACCCTAAAGAGATTAAGCATGCGAATTACCCAAACATCAAAATTTGTGCCATCGAAACTAAGAGTGTGAGAGAATCCTAATCCCCTAGTCGACATCTTTACTCTCTAGGCGGTTAAGCCTAACAAAGAGAGACGAGGCTCTGATACCAATTGAAAGATCGTGGATGTCGCCTAGAGGGGGGGGTGAATAGGCGCTTTAAACTAATTACGGTTTAGGCTAGAACAAATGCGGAATAAACCTAGCGGTTAATTTGTCAAGCACAAAACCTACAACAACTAGGCTCACCTATGTGCACCAATAACTTATGCTAAGCAAGATAAACTACTAGGTGATAGCAAGATATATGATAAGAAACAGTATGGCTATCACAAAGTAAAGTGCATAAGTAAAGAGCTCGGGTAAGAGATAACCGAGGTACGCGGAGACGACGATGTATCCCGAAGTTCACACCCTTGCGGATGCTAATCTCCGTTTGGAGCGGTGTGGAGGCACAATGCTCCCCAAGAAGCCACTAGGGCCACCATAATCTCCTCACGCCCTCGCACAATGCAAGATGCCGTGATTCCACTAAGGGACCATTGAGGGCGGTCACCGAACCCGTACAAATGGCAACCCTTGGGGGCGGTCACTGAACCCATACACTTTGGCAACCCTTGGGGCGGTCACCGGTACCCGTCAAATTGCTTGGCGCAATCTCCACAACCTAATTGGAGACCCCGACGCTTGCCCGGAGCTTTACACCACAATGATTGAGCTCCGAACAACACCAACCATCTAGGGCGCCAAAGCACCCAAGAGGAACAAGCTCTAGGGTGCCCAAACTGAAGGAAATATGCCCTAGAGGCAATAATAAAGTTATTATTTATTTCCTTATATCATGATAAATGTTTATTATTCATGATAGAATTGTATTAACCGGAAACATAATACATGTGTGAATACATAGACAAACAGAGTGTCACTAGTATGCCTCTACTAGACTAGCTCGTTAATCAAAGATGGTTATGTTTCCTAACCATGGACAAAGAGTTGTTATTTTATTAATGGGATCACATCATTAGGTGAATAATCTGATTGACATGACCCATTCCATTAGCTTAGCACCCGATCGTTTAGTATGTTGCTATTGCTTTCTTCATGACTTATACATGTTCCTATGACTATGAGATTATGCAACTCCCGTTTACCGGAGGAACACTTTGTGTGCTACCAAACGTCACAACGTAACTGGGTGATTATAAAGGTGCTCTATAGGTGTCTCCAAAGGTACATGTTGGGTTGGCGTATTTCGAGATTAGGATTTGTCACTCCGATTGTCGGAGAGGTATCTCTGGGCCCTCTCGGTAATGCACATCACATAAGCCTTGCAAGAAATGCAACTAATGAGTTAGTTGTGAGATGATGTATTACGGAATGAGTAAAGAGACTTGCCGGTAACGAGATTGAACTAGGTATTGAGATACCGACGATCGAATCTCGGGCAAGTAACATACCGATGACAAAGGGAACAACGTATGTTATTATGCGGTCTGACCGATAAAAGATCTTCGTAGAATATGTAGGAGCCAATATGAGCATCCAGGTTCCGCTATTGGTTATTCACCGGAGACGTGTCTTGGTCATGTCTACATTGTTCTCGAACCCGTAGGGTCCGCACACTTAAGGTTTTGATGACAGTTATATTATGAGTTTATGCATTTTGATGTACCGAAGTTTGTTCGGAGTCCCGGATGTGATCACGGACATGACGAGGAGTCTCGAAATGGTCAAGACATAAAGATTAATATATTGGAAGCCTATATTTGGATATCGGAAGTGTTCCGGGTGAAATCGGGATTTTACCGGAGTACCGGGAGGTTACCGGAACCCCCCGGGAGGTATATGGGCCTTAGTGGGCCTTAGTGGAAAGAGAGGAGAGGTGGCCAGGGCTGGGCCGTGCGCCCCTCCCCCTAGTCCGAATAGGACAAGGAGAGGGGGCCGGCGCCCCCCTTCTTCTCTCTCTCCTCTTTCCCCCCTCCCCGAATCCTATTCCAACTAGGAAAGGGGGGAATCCTACTCCCGGAGGGAGTAGGACTCCTCCTGGCGCGCCCTCTCCTGGCCGCCGCACCCCCTTTGAACCTTTATATACGGAGGCAGGGAGCACCCCTAGAGAGACACAAGTTGATCCACGTGATCATATTCTTAGCCGTGTGCGGTGCCCCCTTCCACCATAGTCCTCGATAATATTGTAGCGGTGCTTAGGCGAAGCCCTGCGACGGTAGTACATCAAGATCGTCACCATGCCGTCGTGCTGACGGAACTCTTCCCCGACACTTTGCTGGATCGGAGTCCGGGGATTGTCATCGAGCTGAAACGTGTGCTTAGAACTCGAGGTGCCGTAGTTTCGGTGGCTTGATCGGTCGGGCGTGAAAGACGTACGACTACATCAACCACGTTGGTGCTAACGCTTCCGTTGTCGATCTACAAGGGTACGTAGATCAACACTCTCCCCTCTCCCATAGTACCGGAGAACTGTGTTTTAGTCATCTTGCCCATGAGGCACGGTTCGCAAGTACCAAGTGATTCATAATCAAGTGGTTCCAAAAGTCCATCAGTATGGAGTTTCTTCATGCGCTTTACACCGATATGACCTAAACGGCAGTGCCACAAATAAGTTGCACTATCATTATCAACTCTGCATCTTTTGGCTTCAACATTATGAATATGTGTATTACTACTATCGAGATTCAATAAGAATAGACCACTCTTCAAGGGTGCATGACCATAAAAGATATTACTCATATAAATAGAACAACCATTATTCTCTGATTTAAATGAATAACCGTCTCGCATTAAACAAGATCCAGGTATAATGTTCATGCTCAACGCTGGCACCAAATAACAATTATTTAGGTCTAATACTAATCCCGAAGGTAGATGTAGAGGTAGCGTGCCGACCGCGATCACATCGACTTTGGAACCGTTTCCCACGCGCATCGTCACCTCGTCCTTAGCCAATCTTCGCTTAATCCGTAGTCCCTTTTTTGAGTTGCAAATATTAGCAACAGAACCAGTATCAAATACCCAGGTGCTACTGCGAGCATTGGTAAGGTACACATGTATATCACATATACCTTTGTTCACCTTGCCATCCTTCTTATCCGCCAAATACTTGGGGCAGTTCCGCTTCCAGTGACCAGTCTGCTTGCAGTAGAAGCACTCAGTTTCAGGCTTAGGTCCAGACTTGGGTTTCTTCTCTTGAGCAGCAACTTGCTTGCCGTTCTTCTTGAAGTTCCCCTTCTTCTTCCCTTTGCCCTTTTTCTTGAAACTAGTGGTCTTATTGACCATCAACACTTGATGCTCCTTCTTGATTTCTACCCCCGCAGCTTTCAGCATTGCGAAGAGCTCGGGAATAGTCTTGTTCATCCCTTGCATATTATAGTTCATCACGAAGCTCTTGTAGCTTGGTGGCAGTGGTTGGAGAATTGTGTCAATGACGCAATAATCTGGAAGATTAACTCCCAATTGAATCAAGTGATTATTATACCCAGACATTTTGAGTATATGCTCACTGACAGAACTGTTCTCCTCCATCTTGCAGCTATAGAACTTATTGGAGACTTCATATCTCTCAATCCGGGCATTTGCTTGAAATATTAACTTCAACTCCTGGAACATCTCATATGCTCCATGACGTTCAAAACGTCGTTGAAGTCCCGATTCTAAGCCGTAAAGCATGGCACACTGAACTATCGAGTAGTCATCAGCTTTGCTCTGCCAGACGTTCATAACATTTGGTGTTGCTCCAGCAGCAGGCCTGGCACCCAGCGGTGCTTCCAGGACGTAATTCTTCTGTGCAGCAATGAGGATAATCCTCAGACCCAGTCCATGTAATTGCTACCATCATATTTCAACTTTGCTTTCTCAAGGAACGCATTAAAATTCAACGGAACAACAACACGAGCCATCTATCTACAATAAACATAAACAAACAAGATACTATCAGGGACTAAGTTCATGATAAATTTAAGTTCAATTAATCATATTACTTAAGAACTCCCACTTAGATAGACACCCCTCTAATCCTCTAAGTGATCACGTGATCCAAATCAACTAAACCATGTCCGATCATCACGTGAGATGGAGTAGTTTCATTGGTGAATATCACTATGTTGATCATATCTACTATATGATTCACGCTCGACCTTTCGGTCTTTGTGTTCCTGAGGCCATATCTGTATATGCTTGGCTAGTCAAGTATAACCTGAGTATTCCGCGTGTGCAACTGTTTTGCACCCGTTGTATTTGAACGTAGAGCCTATCACACCTGATCATCACGTGGTGTCTCAGCACGAAGAACTTTCGCAACGGTGCATACTCAGGGAGAACACTTCTTGATAATTTAGTGAGAGATCATCTTATAATGCTACCGTCAATCAAAGCAAGATAAGATGTATAAAAGATAAACATCACATGCAATCAATGTAAGTGATATGATATGGCCATCATCATCTTGTGCCTGTGATCTCCATCTTCGAAGCACCGTCATGATCACCATCGTCACCGGCGCGACACCTTGATCTCCATCGTAGCATCGTTGTCGTCTCGCCAATCTTATGCTTCTACGACTATCACTACCGCTTAGTAATAAAGTAAAGCATTACATCGCGATTGCATTGCATACAATAAAGCGACAACCATATGGCTCCTGCTAGTTGCCGATAACTCGGTTACAAAACATGATCATCTCATACAATAAAATTTAGCATCATGTCTTGGCCATATCACATCACAACATGCCCTGCAAAAACAAGTTAGACGTCCTCTACTTTGTTGTTGCAAGTTTTACGTGGCTGCTACGGGCTTAAGTAAGAACCAATCTCACCTACGCATCAAAACCACAATGATAGTTTGTCAAATAGGCTCCATTTTAACCTTCGCAAGGACCGGGCGTAGCCACACTCGGTTCAACTAAAGTTGGAGAGACAGTCGCCCGCAAGCCACCTATGTGCAAAGCACGTCGGGAGAACCGGTCTCGCGTAAGCATACGCGTAATGTTGGTCCGGTCGTCTCGTCCAACAATACCGCCGAACCAAAGTATGACATGCTGGTAGGCAGTATGACTTATATCGCCCACAAATCACTTGTGTTCTACTCGTGCATATAACATCAAACCATAAAACCTAGGCTCGGATGCCACTGTTGGGGAACGCAGTAATTTCAAAAAAATTCCTACGCACACGCAAGATCATGGTGATGCATAGCAACGAGAGGGGAGAATGTTATCTATGTACCCACGCAGACCGACTGCGGAAGCGTTGACGCAACGTAGAGGAAGTAGTCGTACGTCTTCTCGATCCGACCGATCCAAGCACCGTTACTCCGGCACCTTCGAGTTCTTAGCACACGTACAGCTCGATGACGATCCCCGGGCTCCGATCCAGCAAAGCGTCGGGGAGGAGTTTCGTCAGCACGACGGCGTGGTGACGATCTTGATGTTCTACCGTCGCAGGGCTTCGCCTAAGCACCGCTACAATATGATCGAGGTGGAATATGGTGGCAGGGGGCACCGCACACGGCTAAGGAACGATCTCAAGGATCAACTTGTGTGTCTAGAGGTGCCCCCCTGCCCCCGTATATAAAGGATCCAAGGGGGAGGGGGCGGCCGGCCAGGAGGAGGGCGCAGGAGGAGTCCTGCTCCTACCGGGAGTAGGACTCCCCCCCCCAATCCTAGTTGGAATAGGATTCCTCGAGGGGGAAAGAGAGAGAGGGGGGCCGGCCACCTCTCCTTGTCCTAATAGGACTAGGGGAGGGGGGAGGCGCGCGGCCCACCTTGGGCTGCCCCTTTCTCCTTTCCACTAAAGCCAACTAAGGCCCATATTGCTCCCGGGGGGTTCCGGTAACCTCCCGGTACTCCGGTAAAATCTCGATTTCACCCGGGACACTTCCGATATCCAAACATAGGCTTCCAATATATCAATCTTTATGTCTCGACCATTTCGAGACTCCTCGTCATGTCCGTGATCACATCCGGGACTCTGAACTAACTTCGGTACATCAAAATGCATAAACTCATAATAACTGTCATCGTAACGTTAAGCGTGCGGACCCTACGGTTCGAGAACAATGCAGACATGACTGAGACACATCTCCGGTCAATAACCAATAGCGGGACCTGGATGCCCATATTGGCTCGTACATATTCTACGAAGATCTTTATCGGTCAGACCGCATAACAACATACGTTGTTCCTTTTGTCATCGGTATGTTAATTGCCCGAGATTCGATCGTCGGTATCCAATACCTAGTTCAATCTCGTTACCGGCAAGTCTCTTTACTCGTTCCGTAATACATCATCTCACAACTAACATATTAGTTGTAATGCTTGCAAGGCTTATGTGATGTGCATTACCGAGAGGGCCCAGAGATACCTCTCCGACAATCGGAGTGACAAATCCTAATCTCGAAATACGCCAACCCAACATGTACCTTTGGAGACACCTGTAATGCTCCTTTATAATCACCCAGTTACGTTGTGACATTTGGTAGCACCCAAAGTGTTCCTCCGGCAAACGGGAGTTGCATAATCTCATAGTCATAGGAACATGTATAAGTCATGAAGAAAGCAATAGCAACATACTAAACGATCGTGTGCTAAGCTAATGGATTGGGTCATGTCAATCAGATCATTCAACTAATGATGTGACCTCGTTAATCAAATAACAACACTTTGTTCATGGTTAGGAAACATAACCATCTTTGATTAATGAGCTGGTCAAATAGAGGCATACTAGTGACACTCTGTTTGTCTATGTATTCACACATGTATTATGTTTCCGGTTAATACAATTCTAGCATGAATAATAAACATTTATCATGATATAAGGAAATAAATAATAACTTTATTATTGCCTCTAGGGCATATTTCCTTCAATTGCCGCATTTTATGATTATGAAATTTGGCAGATGGATGTCAAAACTGCATTCCTGAATGGATTTCTGGAAGAAGAGTTGTATATGATGCAACCAGAAGGTTTTGTCGATCCAAAGGGAGCTAACAAAGTGTGCAAGCTCCAGCGATCCATTTATGGACTGGTGCAAGCCTCTCGGAGTTGGAATAAACGCTTTGATAGTGTGATCAAAGCATTTGATTTTGTACAGACTTTTGGAGAAGCCTGTATTTACAAGAAAGTGAGTGGGAGCTCTGTAGCATTTCTGATATTATATGTGGATGACATATTACTAATTGGAAATGATATAGAATTTCTGGATAGCATAAAGGGATACTTGAATAAGAGTTTTTCAATGAAAGACCTCGGTGAAGCAGCTTACATATTAGGCATTAAGATCTATAGAGATAGATCAAGACGCTTAATTGGACTTTCACAAAGCACATACCTTGACAAAGTTTTGAAGAAGTTCAAAATGGATCAAGAAAAGAAAGGGTTCTTGCCTGTGTTACAAGGTGTGAAGTTGAGTCAGACTCAATGCCCGACCACTGCAGAAGATAGAGAGAAAATGAAAGATGTTCCCTATGCTTCAGCCATAGGCTCTATCATGTATGCAATGCTGTGTACCAGACCTGATGTGTGCCTTACTATAAGTTTAGCAGGGAGGTACCAAAGTAATCCAGGAGTGGATCACTAGATAGCGGTCAAGAACATCCTGAAATACCTGAAAAGGACTAAGGATATGTTTCTCGTATATGGAGGTGACAAAGAGCTCATTGTAAAAGGTTACGTTGATGCGAGCTTTGACACTGATCCGGACGATTCTAAATCGCAAACCGGATACGTGTTTACATTAAACGGTGGAGCTGTCAGTTGGTGCAGTTCTAAACAAAGCGTCGTAGCGGGATCTACATGTGAAGCGGAGTACATAGCTGCTTCGGAAGCAGCGAACGAAGGAGTCTGGATGAAGGAGTTCATATCCGATCTAGGTGTCATACCTAGTGCATCGGGTTCAATGAAAATCTTTTGTGACAATACTGCTGCAATTGCCTTGGCAAAGGAATCCAGATTTCACAAGAGAACCAAGCACATCAAGAGACGCTTCAATTCCATCCGGGATCTAGTCCAGGTGGGAGACATAGAGATTTGCAAGATACATACGGATTTGAATGTAGCAGATCCGTTGACTAAGCCTCTTCCACGAGCAAAACATGATCAGCACCAAGGCTCCATGGGTGTTAGAATCATTACTGTATAATCTAGATTATTGACTCTAGTGCAAGTGGGAGACTGAAGGAAATATGCCCTAGAGGCAATAATAAAGTTATTATTTATTTCCTTATATCATGATAAATGTTTATTCATGCTAGAATTGTATTAACCGAAAACATAATACATGTGTGAATACATAGACAAACAAAGTGTCACTAGTATGCCTCTACTAGACTAGATCGTTAATCAAAGATGGTTATGTTTCCTAACCATGGACAAAGAGTTTTTATTTGATTAACGGGATCACATCATTAGATGAATGATCTGATTGACATGACCCATTCCATTAGCTTAGCACCCGATCGTTTAGAATGTTGCTATTGCTTTCTTCATGACTTATACATGTTCCTATGACTATGAGATTATGCAACTCCCGTTTACCGGAGGAACACTTTGTGTGCTATCAAACGTCACAACGTAACTGGGTGATTATAAAGGTGCTCTACAGGTGTCTCCAAAGGTACATGTTGGGTTGGCGTATTTCGAGATTAGGATTTGTCACTCTGATTGTCGGAGAGGTATCTCTGGGCCCTCTCGGTAATGCACATCGCATAAGCCTTGCAAGCATTGCAACTAATGAGTTAGTTGTGAGATGATGTATTACGGAACGAGTAAAGAGACTTGCCGGTAACGAGATTGAACTAGGTATTGAGATACCGACGATCGAATCTCGGGCAAGTAACATACCGATGACAAAGGGAACAACGTATGTTGTTATGCGGTCTGACCGATAAAAGATCTTCGTAGAATATGTAGGAGCCAATATGAGCATCCAGGTTCCACTATTGGTTATTGACCGGAGACGTGTCTCGGTCATGTCTACATTGTTCTCGAACTTGTAGGGTCCGCACGCTTAAGGTTTTGATGACAGTTATATTATGAGTTTATGCATTTTGATGTACCGAAGTTTGTTCGGAGTCCCGGATGTGATCACGGACATGACGAGGAGTCTCGAAATGGTCAAGACATAAAGATTAATATATTGGAAGCCTATATTTGGATATCGGAAGTGTTCCGGATGAAATCGGGATTTTACCGGAGTACCGGGAGGTTACCGGAACCCCCCGGGAGGTATATGGGCCTTAGTGGGCCTTAGTGGAAGAGAGGAGAGGTGGCCAGGGCTGGGCCGCGCGCCCCTCCCCCCTAGTCCGAATAGGACAAGGAGAGGGGGCCGGCGCCCCCCTTCCTTCTCTCTCTCCTCTTTCCCCCCTCCCGAATCCTATTCCAACTAGGAAAGGGGGGGAATCCTACTCCCGGAGGGAGTAGGACTCCTCCTGGCACGCCCTCTCCTGGCCGGTCGCACCCCCCTTTGATCCTTTATATACGGAGGCAGGGAGCACCCCTAGGGACACAAGTTGATCCACGTGATCATATTCTTAGCCGTGTGCGGTGCCCCCTTCCACCATAGTCCTCGATAATATTGTAGCGGTGCTTAGGCGAAGCCCTGCGATGGTAGTACATCAAGATCGTCACCATGCCGTCGTGCTGACGGAACTCTTCCCCGACACTTTGCTGGATCGGAGTCCGGGGATTGTCATCGAGCTGAACGTGTGCTAGAACTCGGAGGTGCCGTAGTTTCGGTGCTTGATCGGTCGGGCCGTGAAGACGTACGACTACATCAACCACGTTGTGCTAACGCTTCCGTTGTCGATCTACAAGGGTACGTAGATCACACTCTCCCCTCTCTCCATAGTACCGGAGAACTGTGTTTTAGTCATCTTGCCCATGAGGCACGGTTCGCAAGTACCAAGTGATTCATAATCAAGTGGTTCCAAAAGTCCATCAGTATGGAGTTTCTTCATGCGCTTTACACCGATATGACCTAAACGGCAGTGCCACAAATAAGTTGCACTATCATTATCAACTCTGCATCTTTTGGCTTCAACATTATGAATATGTGTATTACTACTATCGAGATTCAATAAGAATAGACCACTCTTCAAGGGTGCATGACCATAAAAGATATTACTCATATAAATAGAACAACCATTATTCTCTGATTTAAATGAATAACCGTCTCGCATTAAACAAGATCCAGGTATAATGTTCATGCTCAACGCTGGCACCAAATAACAATTATTTAGGTCTAATACTAATCCCGAAGGTAGATGTAGAGGTAGCGTGCCGACCGCGATCACATCGACTTTGGAACCGTTTCCCACGCGCATCGTCACCTCGTCCTTAGCCAATCTTCGCTTAATCCGTAGTCCCTTTTTTGAGTTGCAAATATTAGCAACAGAACCAGTATCAAATACCCAGGTGCTACTGCGAGCATTGGTAAGGTACACATGTATATCACATATACCTTTGTTCACCTTGCCATCCTTCTTATCCGCCAAATACTTGGGGCAGTTCCGCTTCCAGTGACCAGTCTGCTTGCAGTAGAAGCACTCAGT
>NC_053022.1:42087163-42183444 GCF_003073215.2 Triticum urartu
TGGGTTTGGATGAACAGTTCCCGGTGGGGGTGGATGAACAGGATCCCGTGGTGTTGCCTCTGGATGAACAGGACCCTGATCGATCGAGCCGGTTGGGGCTGGATGAACAGGACCCCATGGAGGGCTGGATGAACAGGACCACCCCGTGGAGGGCAGGATGAACAGTAGACGGTGGAGGGCAGGATGAACAGTAGCCCGTGGAAGGGTGGTTGAATAGGAGCCCGTGGAGAGGGCTGGTTGAACAGTAGCCGATGGAGTAGCGCGCGGTGGAGGCTGGATGAACAAGAGCCCGCGGATGAACAGTCACAGGTGGAGGCTGGAGGAGGTCGACGGTGGATGAACAGTAGCTCGTGGAGGCTGGAGGGGGTCGACGGTGGAGATGAACAGTATCCCGTGGAGTCCCGTTTTGCGGTACGCCACACCCCTCCTGATGAATAGGACCCCCGTTTCGACTGTAGGAGGTCCATTTCATCCGTTTTGTGGTACGCCAGACCCCTCCCGATCAACAGGACCCCGTTCCGAACGTAGGAGGTCAGTTTACTCCGTTGTGTGGTACGCCAGGCCTCGTTTCCATCGCCTGTTCCGTCCAAGCCCTCCCGATGAACACGACCACGCATTCCGTTCCGACCCAGCCGGTTGGCTCCCACGCGTTCCATTGCCTCCCCATGAACACGACGCATTCTGTTGCCTCCCCATGAACACGACGACGATGCTATTTCTCCATTCTGACCCAGCAATGTACACGAGCCCTGGCCGTACGTATGCGCGAGTAGGCGTTCGAGACCCCGCCCGTATGTACACATACGTGGCCGTATTTTCTTTCTTGCACCCTCGCCGCTGTACGTACGCGTACATGCTACGTGCGCGCATCTACTACGACAGTGTGCGCCTCTACATCGACCAGTATGTACGTACACGTTCGCGACCAGAATGACAACGCTACGTACACTTCGACCAGGTGGGTCCCGACTGTCAGGCACTTCCTTGCCTGCGAAGATGTAGCTGGTGGGTCCCAGCAGTCAGGGGGCGAATCATTTGTTTGCCCGAACGCACTTCCTTGCGTGCGAAGATGTAGCTGGTGGGTCCCAGCAGTCAGGGGGAAATGTTTTTTTCATGAAATACAGTGGCCCGTCCGGTGGGTCCTAGCTGTTAGGTGGAGGAATCATTATTTTCCGCGTAATAAGGAGGCACTTCCTTGCTGCGGCCGTGGACCCAGCTGTCAGCCTGTCCACGTATAGTACACGTCTGATGGAATTCGTTCCTTGACCACGTTGACCACGCTGCGCCGAGAGCACCAGGGCGGTGGACGACGGCGAGGCCTAGGAAGGGGACGACACGGAGGCAGGGAAGACTCGGCAGTTGTTTCCCACGCGGAGGGGAGTATGACTGTGCGAGGGTTTACTGGTTTGTCTGTCGTCGCCGGAGAATAACAGTAGGTGTGGGTGAGTAGAGGGATGGCTAGGCCAGCAATGGGAGTACGGTCGGGCGGTGAGGCCTGCACGGCAGCACAGCCGGCCGCGAGGAGGAGGGAGCAGTCAGTCCCGCCGGTGCTTGTTTGAGTGGCTGGAGCAGGAAGAGCAGAGATTGAAGAAGCACGACGGCCGTTGGATGGACATCCAACAATCAGTGCTTGTGCGTCAACCTTTTTTTAGGAAAGCCTCAAATCTATGGAAAACAGCATACATCCCATTTGCCATTATTTCTAATAATTTACAGCCCATTTGCGAATTCTTAAGGTTTTTTTGGAGCCCATATTCTTTTTGTTAGCATTACAGCCCATATTGTGGCAACGGTTAAAAAATTATACGAAATTTTACATATTTCGGTGCGGTCCGAACTGTTTTTAATCCCGAAATTTTGACTCACATTCAAACTGATTTTAAAAATAAATGTATATCAATATAAAATCCAACAAATTCTTCACGCATAAAAATTAATGTAATTTAAAATCTTGAAATGAAAAAAAAGATATTTGAAACTAATTGTCGGTTTGATGTGTTTTAAAAATGTACAGCCCATTTCTCACTATTGATGGGCCATTTTCTCGGCTAGCCGAATGAAAGCTCTCCTCGTCTTGAAAGATTTGCAGCCCAACAGGCCTGACAAAGCGATTTACTTGGCAAATCACAAAAAAACTGTGCTGTGGCCGTGGACCCAGCTGTCAGCCTCTCCACGTACAGTACTCTTCCGATGGAAGTCGTTCCTTGACCACGTTGACCACACCGCGTGGAGAGCACCACGGCGGTGGACGACGGCGAGGCCTAGGAAGGGGACGACGCGGCAGTGGAAGCCCGCGCGGAGAGGACTACGAGGGTTCACTGGTTTGGCTGCGGTGTGAGGCTGCCGTCGCCGCAGGGCCTAGCCAGCGGTGGGAATAGTAGGGGGCGGTGAGGCCTCTGCAGCAGCACAGACGGCCACGGGAGGCAGGAGCATGCGGCACGACCGGCGCTGCTTTGGGCGGCTGGAGCAAGAAGACCAGAGGTTGAAGAAGCACTACGGCCATTGGATGGACATCGTACGGTCACTGGAGCTAGAATCATTCATATTGACTAAGTTGACAAAGCCCTTCGTCCCCGTCAACTTAGTAGGCCCACAAGTCAGCCTCCTAGCAAGGTGGGTCCCAGCTAGCCGGGGGAGTATTCATTTTTTTTGTGCATAATAAGGAGGCACTTTCGGTGGGTTCGAGCTGACAGCGGGGGGAACGTTTTTTCACGAAATACGGTGGCCCGTCCGGTGGGTTCCAGCAGTCAGGGGGAAACAATTTTTCTCACAAAATGCTGGTGGCCCGTCCGGTGGGTCCCTGCTGTCAGGTGGAGGAATCATTATTTTCTGCGTAATAAGGAGGCACTTCCTTGCTGCCGCCGTGGACCCAGCTGCCAGCCTCTCCACTTACAGTCCACGTCCGATGGAAGTCGTTCCATCCACGTTGACCATGTCGCGCCGAGAGCACCAGGGCGGTGGACGACGGCGAGGCCTAGGAAGGGGACGACGCGGAGCCGGTGAAGACGCAGCAGTGGATGCCCATGCGGAGAGGAGTATGAGGGTTCACTCGTTCGGCTGCGGTGTGAGGCTGCCGTCACCGCAGGGCCTAGCCAGCGGTGGGAATAGTAGGGGGCGGTGAGGCCTCCACGGCAGCACAGCCGGCCACGGGAGGCAGGAGCAGGCGGCACGACCGGCGCTGCTTTGGGCAGCTGGAGCAAGAAGACCAGAGGTTGAAGAAGCACTACGGCCGTTGGATGGACATCGTACGGTCACTGCAGCTAGAATCGTTTATATTGACTAAGTTGACAAATCCCTTGGTACGTCAACTTAGTAGGCCCACAGGTCAGCTTCCGAAACGGTGCGCCCCAGATGTCAGGGGGAGGAATCATTTTTTGGGCGGGTGAAGCTAGAATATCCGAGATTAAAGAAGAAGCATGGCATCCGTTGGATGGACATCCAACGGCCACTGCTGCTAGAACCGTGTGTTGACTATAAGTTGACAAAGCCTTGCATACGCGTCAACTCTGTTTTTTAGGGGACGCGTCAACTTAGTAAGGCCAGAAGTGTGTGGCAGAGAAATTATAGCCCATTTGAGATTTGTAAGAATGTGTAGCCCATTTTTGAATCCTAATGGAATTTACTACAGCCCATTTACAGTTTGTTAAAAGTACAACCCATTTCAACCAACCGTTCAAAACAGAATTCTATAAAATTTCCCACATTTTGATGGGATTCAAAATATTTTTATCCTGAAATTTCTAGTCAGATTAAATACAATTTCAATATAAATTTATATTACGTAAAAATCCAACGAAACATTGCGCTCGCAACAATTAATGAAATTAAATTTTTCAATATCCAAAAATAATATTTTATAAAGTAATCACATGTTTGGTGCATTTTTTTATAGTTACTGCCCAGTTTTTATAATTACGTCCCATTTATTATTTCTTAAAACCCATTTTCTTGTTAAGCCTAATGCATCCCTCCTAGGAAAGATTTGCAGCCCAGCGGGGCAGAGAATAACAACTTGACCTTGCCTGGGTATTCCTAAAAAAAGTATAGCTAGGCTAGCCATTTTCAGCTTGAAAAAAAATTAATATTTGGGCTGGATATCTGGCCTGGGCTAGACGGGCCACAGCCCGCCCAGTTAATACCTGCAGCGATGTTTTCGTTGTTGTTTAGAGGAGAAAAATTAACATCTGGGCTAAAAATCGAAAAAGTCTGCAGTGCTCACACCTCAAAAACACAAATACTGCTCGAGCTGCTTGGTCCCAGCCGTCGGCCGCTTCTTGTGCAATTCTCTCGTTTATTGCCTAGTACTACATAGGTTGACAATGGTGTGGGACCGTGATGTCAGGAAACCAGGGGGAAGCAAAATAAATAACTCCAGCGAGCGCTTCCAGCTCTGCCTCGTTGTCTCCCGTGGAAACCTCTTTCCTCCCTTTTTTTTGCTCGGGCAAGGACCAATGCATGCATCACGTCCATGCGGTTATTAGGCAAAAAATAAAAGCGCTTTGCATGCTATGAATTACGATGGCCTGCATGGGTAGCTAATAAGGCATCCTCTTAACTGCTGTGATTAAATGTTGTGTTTAGAAGAGAGAAATATTCTTCTTTTCCACCAATCTGCTTGCACCTAGGTCGTGATGCACCTTCTAATACGACTTATTCACCTAGACGGAGGGAGTATAGTTATATATATATATATAAGGAGGCACTTGTGTACGTGAGGCTATGGACCTGGTGGGTCCCCATTGTCATCCTCTCCAAATAAAGTCATCTCCTCGCCCGCGCGCGCTTTCCGCCCGAAACAGTCAGCACCGCCCGCCCCGCTTCCTGGTGCAGGCGATTGCTCCGCCTTCAAACGACACAAGTGCCGTCCGTCCGTCCATCTGCCGCCCACATTAATGATACGCGGTTGCCGAGGCGGCTACTCCGGCGCCACATGTCCGTCCCTCCGCCTGCCCACCATTGCTATATAAACTGCTGTGCCGGCCATAGCCGCAGTCATCCGCATCCGTTCCCTTTCTCCTGTCCACACCACTACTGCCCACCATGACTTCCTCGCGCTCCAACGCTCTTTGGGACGGGCGGACGATGGACCACAAGGAGATGGCAGCCATTGCTGCCGACCGACTGGCCGGCAGGCAGCCGGAGGACGACGATGTCCCAATGGAGAACATGGTAGTCGACGATCCGGCGCCAACCCCCTCCTCCACGCCATCCTTGCCGGTGCATTGCACCATGACCATCGGCGAGGCCCGTGCCCAATATATGGACAGTGTGAGGCAGATGCGTCAGGAGCAGTTCTGGGAGGCGCAGGCCGATGCTGCCTACAACCACCATCTCCTCCAGGAGCACCTGCAGGCGGAGGAGCAGATCACCGCAGAGCGGGCGGAGCAGGAGGCGCTGCTCGACTCGTACCGCTCCGCCCGCAAGGGCCGCCTCGAGCGCTGGCGGGAGCGCATGCGGGTGGCGGAGGCTGTAGCCGCCTACAAAGAGGCTAGAAAAGAGGGCGATGAAGCGGGCGAGGCACTGTTTGGTGAGACCGAGGACGAGGCAGAGGACAATGCCGGCTCCGACGAGTCCCCACTCCGCTGGCGTCAACGAGGCCCTGCTCCGCCGAGGCCCTGCGGTGCCAACAACGAGGCAGAGGACACCGCCGGCTCCACCGAGGCCCTGCCCTGCCAACAACGAGGCAGAGGACATCGCCGGCTCAGCCGAGGCCCTACCCTGCCGGCAACGCGGGGGAGGATTTCCACCGCTCCGCTGAGACGCCGCTCGCCGGCAACGAGACAGAGGACATCGCCGGCTCCGCCGAGGCCCCGCCCCACTGCCAACGAGGCCGCGCCACAAAGAAAACGAGGAAGAGTAGAACACGGTAGGTCGCCGCCGCTCGGGTCCAAGTAAGGCCACCGCTGCTACCCTCCTGTTGAAGCCAAACTAGGCGGGTTGACCATTGACGGCCGGTTAGCTTCTTGGCGGCGACGTGGAGTCGGGGAGTTCTGCTGGAGAATAACGCTGCTTCTACTTAACTGCTGGTGTAGTTGGCTGACTGACACGTGGGCCCAACAGGCCACATGTCAGTTACGCAACTGCACCTATAGTTAAGTCACTGAAGCTTCTGTTCGACTCAGCGGGACACAGGTGGGTAGCTTCGGTTAATTAATTATACCTCCAGTGCACCCCTTTTTATTTAAAGAATGTATGAAATGTAATGAAATCTGGCATGTTTATATGAAATCCGACCGTGTATGAATGAATTTATTTTGATTAGTTCGAATTCCTGTATCACTGGCATTGGATGAACGTGCAAAACAATATGTAGTAGCATTATTCCCAGGGTGATCACCTCGTTTGCAGTAGTTTCACATGCACTCCCTCCGGTCCTTTCTAGTATGCATACAAGTTCTGTCTGCAGTCAAAGTATCTCTACTTTGACCAATCTTATACAAAAAAGTATGCACTTTCACAATGTGCGAAGTAAAAAGGAACAGAAGGAGTATAAAGAGTTTGAGCAGGTTTTTAGCGTTTCTGTACATTGCAATCAAACACACATGCCTGGCAATTCATAGAGAACATTCAAAACAATCGATGATTATGCATCTCAGCGACTCACATGTCAAAGGCAATATTTACTTCACAACTAAAGAATAAAGAAAAAAATTGATCGACGCTGCTGTCGGTGTCAAAACCGGCGGATCTCGGGCAGTGGGTCCCGAACTGTGCGTCTAGGCCGGATGGTAACAGGAGGCAGGGAACACGATGTTTTACCCAGGTTCGGACCCTCTTGATGGAGGTAAAACCCTACGTCCTGCTTGATTAATATTGATGATATGGGTAGTACAAGAGTAGATCTACAACGAGATCAAGGAGGCTAAACCCTAGAAGCTAGCCTATGGTATGATTGTTGTATATGGAGTTGATTGCCTACAGACTACAACCCTCCGGTTTATATAGACACCGGATAGGGTTAGGGTTACATAGAGTCGGTTACAATGGTAGGAGATCTTGAATATCTGCTTCGCCAAGCTTGCCTTCCACGCCAAGGAAAGTCCCATCCGGACACGGGACGAAGTCTTCAATCTTGTATCTTCATAGTCCAGGAGTCCGGATGAAGGTATAGTCCGGCTACCCAAACACCCCCTAATCCAGGACTCCCTCAGTAGCCCCTGAACCAGGCTTCAATGACGACGAGTCCGGCGCGCAAATTGTCTTCGGCATTGCAAGGCGGGTTCCTCCTCCAAGTCCTTCATAGAAGATTGTAAACACCAAGAGTAGTGTCCGGCTCTACAAAATAAGCTTCCACATATTGCCATAGAGAGAATAATATTAACACAAATCAAATCTGCCGACGTATTCCGCAGTGCGTCATCACACTACACCCAAGTCCCTCACTCGAATCATTTTCACTTTTCCACCTCAGCGTGTTTTGCGAGGCGGTTTCCTTGGCACGTCTTGTCAAAGCAGAGATCGTGTACCCCCCTTTTACGGGATTCTCATCAATACGGACGTGGGTAACCCAACCGCGCCACTTATCACGGCGCTTGGGAGGCAAGCGAGTTTTACTAGGCAGGTGGGGACGCACAACCGCATCCGCCCATATAAGGGGACAAGGATCCACCTTTTTACCTACGCCTTCTTCCTCCTTTGCCTATCCGTCTCTTGCGCGCCCGAGCTCCAGCGCCCAAGCCTGCACTTCCCACCTCAACCTTCTCCAGCAATGTCCGGAGCGGGAGGCAAGTGGATGGTCTCCTCCGCCATGGAGGGCAAAGTCAAGAAGCTAAGGAAGGCCGGTTACCTGTCCAAGGACATCGCGCACCGGCTTCCCGAAGAGGGGCAGCTTCTCCCCACCCCAAGGCCCCATGAGAGGGTAGTATTTCTCCCCCAGTTCCTCCGCGGACTGGGTTTTCCACTCCACCCATTTGTCCGGGGGCTCATGTTCTACTACGGCCTGGATTTCCACGATCTGGCTCCGAACTTCATCCTCAACATCTCGGCGTTTATCGTCGTGTGTGAGGCTTTTCTCCGCGTCCGCCCTCATTTCGGCCTCTGGCTCAAGACCTTCAACGTCAAGCCCAAGGTGGTGCGTGGCAGCCAGGCGGAGTGCGGAGGCGCCATGGCGGGCAAGATGGCCAACGTCCTATGGTTCGAGGGCTCTTTCGTGGAGACCCTAAAGGGATGGCAATCCGGGTGGTTTTATATCACCGAGCCGCGCGATCCGAAATGGACCGCAACCCCCGAGTTCCGATCCGGACCCCCCACGCGGCTTATGTCCTCGAAAGAGACGGGCCTGTCGTGGGGTGACGAAAAAGAGGTGACCAGATTGCAAACATGCATCCAGTCCCTGGTGAACAAGCCAGTCCGGCTTGTTAATGTAATCCAGGTTATGCTCATCCGCCGGAACCTCCCGTGCCAACAATGGGATTTTAATCTGTGGGAGTTCGACCCGGCGCAGCATCAAACCCTCAGCAGGCTCTTCGACACGACGTACGAAGACGCCTGGAAGATGCTATTCAAGGGCGCCGAGGCTCCCGCACCCGCTTCCGAGGACCACGGATACAGCTCGCAGCGTCACGCTAGCGAGGTATGCCATCTACACCTTTTACAGGATGTTAAGCTTTTTTCATAGTTTGACTCTATGCGGGATCTAAACTCCCTTACCTTTGACAGGCTTGGCAGGCGATATCCGGACCGATTAACTGTCCGGCTCTGCTGCCCGAAGACCCAGCCCTAGCTCTACTAGCGAAGCTGCTGGTTCCGGCGCCTTATGTGGTGCTCGAGAAGAAGGCTAAGAAGAAGAAGACCACGGGGACTCGAAAGAGTGCCCGCAACGTGGTGGTGTCGGACTCGTCATCTGACGAGTCTGAGACGCCCTCCTCCCGCGAAAACGAGGAGGAGGAAGAAGAAAACTCTCCCCCCCAGCGGAGGGAGGAGAGAAGAGGAAGGCCGCCCCAACGGGGGAGGCCGGGGGGTCTAGGAAAAGGAAGACCCCTCCGCCGGACTACGCCCCCAACGCCGAAGAGGGCAAAGAGGAGTGGCCAAACAGGGCCAAGCATCCGGCGAAATCGTAAGTTCGGATATCAGAGTAACTCATGATGTTCCTTTGTTGCACAGCTTTCCCTAATGTCGAATGTAATTATGCAGTCCGCCCCGGGCCGAATTCGACGAATCGTCGGGCGGCTCCCTAGACTCATCGGACGTGAACTCAGTTCCGCCCGCTGTCTCCCCCCGCACTGCAGACGACGCCGAAGTGGCGTCGCGACAAGCTCCGGGGCAGGAGGAGGTGGTCCCGGAGGAGCCGCAAGGCAACCTCCCGGACTCCAGGAGTGAAGGGGATAAGGCTCCCCAGGGATCTCAGTCCGGCTTTGTGCCGGACACCGCGACGGAATCTTCCACAGTTCCGGACCGCGGTAGGCGAACTCCTTCCAAGAGGAGAAAGCCTTCTGAGCCGGCGGCCTCCGTCCAACCGGAGGTGCCGGACAATCTGCTGGAGGTGCTTGACGATGCCTCCATCAACGAGGGGCACCGTACTATTATGAGTACGGTGATCCAGAAGGTTCAGTCCGCCAAGAGCGGACTGACTGAAGCTTGATACTAGCCTTTTAACAGGCTTTGAGGTAAGTAAAGAATGTGTAAATAATATTACCGCATAGACAGTAGCCCCTGATGCTCTGTTTGGCGTTCGGGAAGAAAAGCCGAATAGAGGATCAAATAAAATTCGCAGGAGTCTAACAAAAAGGAGTCAATATGCGTATGCAGGCTTCTCTGCTTGCGTCCGCCGCACTGACTGCGGAAGTGGACACGCTAAAGCAGAACCTCGAGCGGTCCGAGCAAGAGCTCGGCGTGCCAAGAAGCAGCTCGAGGACAATGAAGGTAAGAAATACCTTGTTTAAATATATATAAAAAGGTGCAATTGCAAAAAATGACAGGATTATCGTGGCTATTGTAGGGGCCACGTCTGAGGTGGCGACCCTTAAGCAAGCGCTGGTCGAGGCCGAGAAGAGGGCGGCCGGAGCGCACCGAGCGGGAGAAGTATGAGGCCGAGGTTGGCAAGGTACGGCAAGAGCTCCAGGCTCTCATGGAAAAACATGAGAGTTTGGAGCTTGACTCAAAGACGCGAGCGTCCGAGCTCGCGGTGGCTATTGAAAATGCCAAGTCTGCCAAGGCCGAATCCCAGAAGACCCTCCAGGAGTTGGATGAGGTGAAGAAGATAGCGGCGGGTAAGGCATTCTTTATGCAAAGCAAACACATAAACGTGGAGTTACTTGTTACTTAACCGAATCCGGAGCTCTCCAGGAGCGTTCGCAGATCTTCACCGGAGTGTGTTCGATGCCGCCGCATTCTATCGAGCCGAGGAGGACAGCTCGACAGAGAAGGTATTCTGGTCTCAGTATGCTGAGGCCGGACACCCCGTGCCCCTGAGCGACCAGCTGAAGCAACTGGTCGAGCTCCACAAGGCGGCCGAACAGGCCATGAAGGGCCTCATAGTTCGGCTATGGCCTGGAGAGGCTCTGCCTGGGAGCTATTTTGGGCTGGTGCGGCGGCTGGTGGAGGCATGTCCAAGGCTCGAAGTCATCAAGCGCTCCGTCTGCATTGAAGGTGCCCATAGGGCCCTTGCCCGTGCTAAGGTGCACTGGGGCAAGCTGGATGCTGAGAAGCTTGTGAAGGACGGGCCACCGCCGGGGAAAGAGCATCGCAAGCCCGAGAATTATTATAAGGATGTTCTAAAGGGTGCCTGCCTTGTGGCGGATGAATGTTCTAGGGATGTAATTTTTGAGGGATACTTGCTCGTTTTGTCCTGTGCGCTGAAAACTTGTTCATATGCGCTAAGCAATGCTGTTGGAATATTACCTTTTATGCGGCTATTTATCAATTCTGAGAGATGGCAAGTCGTCGGCTTCTGCCCCTGTGCCGCTAGTGCTGGGGTGTTCGGGGATAAACCTAAGCGCTCTTTTTCCCATGTTTGGGTCCTTCGAGGGAGGCGCTCAGCCCAACGAACAAGGCAATCGGACTATAATGCGTGAACACTCTCACTTAGCCATAGAATTCTATAATTTTAAATTTCGGCGAAGCCCCTGGTATTTGGAAGACCGAGTTCGGGGCGCTATCCACGCCTTGGCCGGCCAGAGCCGGCTCCTGCTCTAAGTGGCATAAGTCGTTAGGGACTCGAAAAACCTCTCGAACAGCGACCAGCTCTCGCTTCATGATGACAATCAGTTTTAGCTTTCTCCACTGAGGTGCTCAACCCAGCTCAACTGGGGCACAATCGCAGTGGTTCTCCTAGTGCTACCTTAGCCGATATAGCGGAACGTAAGGCACCAAAACATAGGAGCCGGGCAAACCCAACTATTGACCCAAGACATGATTCGGAGCCGATGCATATAATGCTATAAGTTCGGGGTGCCGCACTTGTTAAAGTGTTCGGACTTCTCACACCATATTGAGGGGTACTAAAGCCCCTGGCGTATTTTGGTCGTACCAACGTGTACGGGTGCAACATGTCGTTAAGGAACATATATATAAAAAGAGTAATGCAAAAATAGACAAAAGCTATGCACTGTTTATTAAAGAGGGCTGCGATCAAAGCAGAACGATACAAATAATGCGATAAGCAAAAGGTTGGACTATGTAACATGTCCGTTCCAGGGGCAAGCTGCGGAATAGTATGCGAAACAGGTATACTGCTCGTGATAGAGACCACCTGGGAGTTCCGTAATGCGGCGTGGCTTGTCTGCTTCCCTGGTTCTTGCATCGTTTGTGCGGCAATTGAACTGCCGAACAGGCCTTCCGAAGAGTGGAGTCCTGAAAGTAAGAGAAAATTAAAAAAATTGGCAGCCCCTGGTGCGGTTTAAGCCGTGTTTCGGGCGTGCCGTGATGGTGCCCCTCCCCCTGTACCCATGGTATTTCTAGAGCGTAGTTATGTACGCGAAGTACTGGTGTTTTTTGCGAGGGCTGGGGTTGGGGCCGCATTGCTACGCCTGCTCGGATCGTGCCAGGCGGTCTTGTTGTAGGTTACTCCGGGCGCGCTTGACGGTGTCGCGTTTAATGGCCGGAGAAGTGCCTGGAGAGGCTGCTTTGTACTTCTGCTGCAAGGGCCGCCGTGTGCTCCTCCGTTCGGAGGGAGCGTTCGGTGTTTCCATTGACCGTAATTACTCCTCGAGGGCCTGGCATCTTGAGCTTAAGGTATGCGTAGTGCGGTACCGCATTGAACTTGGCGAATGCGGTTCGCCCGAGCAGTGCGTGATAGCCACTGCGGAATGGGACTATGTCGAAGATTAACTCCTCGCTTCGGAAATTATCGGAGATCCGAAGACCACTTCAAGTGTGACTGAGCCTGTACAGTTGGCCTCTACACCTGGTATTACGCCTTTAAAAGGTCGTTTTGGTGGGCTTAATCCTCGAGGGATCTATGCCCATTTTCCGCACTGTATCCTGGTTAAGCAGGTTCAGGCTACTGCCGTCGTCCATAAGGACTCTAGTGAGATGAAATCCGTCAATAATTGTGTGTCTAGAATCAATGCGGCGAATCTGCCATGACGGATGCTAGTGGGATGGTCCCTTCGATCAAAGGTGATCGGGCAGGAGGACCATGGGTTGAACTTTGGGGCGACTGGCTCTACCGCGTATACGTCCCTTAACGCACGCTTCCGCTCCCTTTTGGGGACGTGGGTTGCGTATATCATGTTCACCGTCCGCACTTGTGGGGGGAAACCCTTCTATCCACTGTTGTTCAGCGGCCGGGACTCCTCGTCGTCATCGCTATGCAGCCCCTTGTCTTCATTTTCGGCATTTAACTTGCCTGCCTGCTTGAACACCCAACAATCCCTGTTGGTGTGATTGTCCGGCTTTTGGGGGTGCCATGTATCTGGCACAAGCGGTTGAGTATTCGGTCGAAACTGGACGGGCCCCTAGGATTCCTTTTGAATGGCTTTTTCTGCTGACCGGATTTAGAGCCTCTGAATCCGGCATTAACTGCCGTATCCTCAGCATTGTCGCCGTTAATGCGGCGCTTCTGCTTGTTGCGATGCGACCTGCCACTACTGTCCCTGGTACACGAATTACCAGGGTTCTTGGTCATATTGTTGCTACGAGCAAGCCAGCTGTCTTCTCCCGCGCAAAAGCGGGTCATGAGTGTCAGTGAGTGCTGCCATAGATTCGGCTTTTCCTGTCCAAGGTGTCGGGCAAGCCACTCGTCACGGATATTGTGCTTGAAGGCTGCTAGGGCCTTCAGCGTCCGGACAGTCGACTATTTGATTTTTCTTTGTTAGGAACCGTGTCCAGAATTGCCTGGCCGATTCCTCTGGCTGCTGAATTACGTGACTTAGGTCATCGGCGTCTGGGGGTCGCACATAAGTGCCCTGAAATTGTCGAGGAATGCGGCTTCCAGGTCCTCCCAACAACTGATTGATCCTTGGCAAGCTGTTAAGCCAATGCCGAGCTGGTCCTTTAAGCTTGAGTGGGAGGTATTTGATGGCGTGTAATCATCGCCGCGGGCCATGTGGGAGGAGATATCCTCGATCCATACCGCAGGATCTGTTGTGCCATCATATGATTTCGATATTTACGGGTTTGAAACCCTCGGGATTTGATGATCCATTATTTCGTCTGTGAAGCATAGTGGGTGTGCGCCTCTGTACTGGGCTATATCACGACGTAGCTCCAATGAGCTTTGTCTACTGTGTTCGGCCCTGCCGAATTTGTGGCCGGTGACGGTTACCGTCTCGAGCCGTGGGGCCACGCGATCGTAGATCGATCTTGTTTGCCTTGCCTTGTCCTCCAACATGTCTCGTAAGTCCGGCATATTCCCGTGCCTTGGTACGGGGTGCGGCTTGAGTGGAGGGCCGAGAGGCCTCTCTGTCGCGGCGAGGTGGCCGGTCGGCCGCATCAGTGCTTCCTCCTCTAATCGTGGGGTAGCAACCTGCGCTTTGGGTAGCTCTTGGAGGGGCGTTCGTTTATGCTCTTCGGCCGCAAGGACTTCAGTCCATCTGTCGACTAGCAAATCTTGATCAGCTCTAAGCTGTTGCTATTTTTTCTTGAGGCTTCTTGCCGTGGCCATAAGCCTGCGTTGAAAAGCTTTTGCTCGATGGGATCCTCTGGCACGACGAATTCGTCGTCGTCGAGGCTTGCCTCGTCTTCGGAGGGAGGCATATAATTATCGTCCTCGACCTCTCTGTCTGCCGTTATCTCATGAGGGCTAGTTTCTCCATCCTCCTGTGCTAAATCTTGCTGGAGGGGGTTTTCTTCAGCACTTTTTGGACTATTATTATCTCCTGTGCGGGAATCACTGTATTTGTTTTGGCGGGATTTTATGCGGCGCCGCTGACGCCGGCGCTTAGGCTGTTTCTTGGAGGGGTCATCCTCCGCTGTTCGATCGCCATCTCCTTCTTTTGGGGTGTCCACCATGTATATATCATATGACGAGGTGGATTTCCAGGGCCTGATAGGCGCTGGTTCTTCATCGTATCCTTCATCGGCGTCCATACCGTCGATGTCTTCGGAGTCGAAGTCGAGCATGTCGGTTATGTCGTCGACAGTGGCTACAAAGTGGGTGGTGGGTGGGTTTTTAATTTCTTCATCGTCCGAATCCCAACCTTGCTAACCGTAGTCCGGCCAGGGCTCTCCTGATAAAGAGAGAGACTTCAGTGTCTTCAGAATATCGCTGAAAGGCGAGTGCTGAAAGATGTCCGCGGCAGTAAACTCCATGATCGGCGCCCAATCGGATTCGATCGGCAGGGGCGCGGAGGGTTCGGAGTCCGGAGAGGAGTCCGGCTCCTTGGAGTCACGAGTCTCGCAGAGTCCGGGGCTGGTGTGCAGCTCGATCGCCGTTGGGATCGCAGCCCCGAGGCGGCGTCCAACCACCCATCCTCGATCGGCGCAGTTGGCTCCGAATTAAGGGTCGAAGCCGATGCGGGTGCGGCATCCAGGGCATTGTTTGGCGGGAGAGCTAGATCATGCTCGTCGTGACAGTGCGGCGCGCTCGGCAGTGGCGCAAATCCGTCGAAGATCAAGTCCCCGCGGATGTCAGCCGTGTAGTTTAAACTTCCAAATCTGACCTGACGGCCAGGGGCATAGCTTTCGATCTACTCCAGATGGCCAAGTGAATTGGCCCGTAGTGCGAAGCCGTCAAAGACGAAGATCTGTCCGGGAAGGAAGGTCTCACCCTGGACTGCATCGCCATTGATGATCGTAGGAGCCATCAAGCCTGACGGCGACGACACAGAGGAACTCTCAATGAAAGCACCAATGTCGGTGTCAAAACCGGCGGATCTCGGGTAGGGGGTCCTGAACTGTGCGTCTAGGCCGGATGGTAACAGGAGGCAAGGGACACGAAGTTTTACCCAGGTTCGGGCCCTCTTGATGGAGGTAAAACCCTACGTCCTGCTTGATTAATATTGATGATATGGGTAGTACAAGAGTAGATCTACCACGAGATCGGAGAGGCTAAACCCTAGAAGCTAGCCTATGGTATGATTGTTGTTGTGTATGTTGTCCTACGGACTAAAACCCTCCGGTTTATATAGACACCGGAGAGGGTTAGGGTTACACAAAGTCGGTTACAATGGTAGGAGATCTGCATATCCGTATCGCCAAGCTTGCCTTCCGCCAAGGAAAGTCCCTTCCGGACACGGGACGAAGTCTTCAATCTTGTATCTTCATAGTCCAGGAGTCCGGCTGAAGGTATAGTCCGGCCATCCGGACACCCCCTAAACCAGGACTCCCTCACTTGGGTTCTCCACTCTTCAAGTGAGTTAATGTCAAATAACCTCTTCTCACCGGCAAGTTTGAAATCATAATTGAGCTCTTTAATGCCCAATATGCCTTATGTTCTAGCTCAAGAGGTAAATGGCATGCTTTACCATAAACCATTTTATACAGAGACATACCCATAGGATTTTTATATGTAGTTCTATAGGCCCATAATGCATCATCAAGTTTTTTGGACCAATTGTTTCTAGATCTATTAACAGTCTTTTGCAAAATTAATTTGATCTCTCTGTTACTCAATTCTACTTGACCACTAGACTGTGGGTGATAAGGAGATGCAATTCTATGATTAACGTCATACTTAGCAAGCATTTTACAAAAGGCACCATGAATAAAATGTGAACCACCATCAGTCATTAAATATCTAGGGACTCCAAACCTCGAGAAAATAACTTCTTTGAGCATCTTAATAGAGGTGTTATGATCAACACTACTAGTTGGAATAGCTTCTACCCACTTAGTAACGTAATCAACAGCGACTAAAATATGTGTATACCCGTTAGAGGAAGGAAAAGGTCCCATATAATCAAAGCCCCAAACATCAAATGGTTCAATAACAAGTGAATAATTCATAGGCATTTCTTGACGTCTACTAATATTACCAATTCTTTGGCATTCATCACAAGACAATACAAACTTACGGGCATCCTTGAAGAGAGTAGGCCAATAAAAACCGGATTGCAATACCTTATGTGCAGTTCTATCTCCAGCATGGTGTCGTCCATAAGCCTCAGAGTGACACTTGCGTAGGATCTGTTCCTGTTCATGCTCAGGTACACAATGTCTAATAATACCATCTACTCCTTCTTTATAAAGATGTGGGTCATCCCAAAAGTAATGTCTCAAATCATAGAAGAACTTTTTCTTTTGCTGGTATGCGAAACTAGGTGGTATAAATTTAGCAACAATATAATTAGCATAATCAGCATACCATTGAGCAGTATGAGAAGAATTTATGACATTTAATTGTTCATCAAGAAAGCTATCATCAATAGGTAGTGGGTCATCACGAACATTCTCTAACCTAGACAAGTTGTCTGCAACGGGGTTCTCAGCTCCCTTTCTATCAATAATATGCAAATCAAATTCTTGTCAGGAGAACCCATCTAATAAGTCTAGGTTTAGCATCTTTCTTTTCCATAAGGATATTTAATAGCAGCATGATCAGTGTGAATAGTTACTTTAGAATCAACAATATAAGGTCTGAACTTATCACAAGCAAATACAACTGCTAAAAATTCTTTTTCAGTAGTAGCATAATTTCTTTGGGCACTGTCTAGAGTTTTACTAGCATATTGGATAACATTTAATTTATCAAACTCTTGTCCTAGAACAGCCCCTACAACATAATCACTAGCATCACACATAATTTCAAATGGTAAGTTCCAATCAGGTGGCTGAACAATAGGTGCAGAAATCAGGGCTTTCTTAAGTATTTCAAATGCTTCTACACAATCATCATCAAAGACAAAAGGAATATCTTTTTGTAATAGGTTAGTCAGAGGCCAAGAAATTTTTGAGAAGTCCTTAATGAACCTCCTATAAAAACCGGCGTGACCGAGGAAACTTCTTATACCTTTGATGTCCTTGGGACATGGCATCTTCTCAATAGCATCTACTTTAGCTTTGTCAACTTCAATACCTCTTTCAGAAATTTTATGCCCCAAGACAATTCCTTCATTAACCATAAAGTGGCACATCTCCCAATTCAAGAAAAGGTTAGTTTCTTCACATCTATGCAAAACTCGATCAAGGTTGCTCAAGCAATCATCAAAAGAGGATCCATAAACAGAGAAATCATCCATGAAAACTTCACAGATCTTTTCACAAAAGTCAGAGAATATAGCCATCATGCATCTTTGAAAGGTAGCAGGTGCATTACATAAACCAAAAGGCATACGTCTATAAGCAAAGGTACCGAAAGGGAAAGTAAAAGTGGTATTTTCTTGATCCTCAGCTGACACAGGTATTTGAGAGAAACCAGAGTAACCATCTAGAAAGCAAAAATGTGTATGTTTGGATAATCTTTCTAGCATTTGGTCAATGAAAGGCAAAGGGTAATGATCTTTTTTAGTAGCCTTATTTAATTTGCGAGAAATCAATTACCATCCTATAACCTGTAATAATTCTTTGCGGAATCAATTCATCTTTATCATTAGGAACAGTAATACCTCCCTTCTTAGGGACACAATGGACAGGACTTACCCACTGACTATCAGCAACGGGATAAATTATACCTGCCTCAAGGAGCTTTAATATTTCCTTTCTTACCACTTCTTTCATCTTAGGATTCAGCCGTCGTTGGTGATCAATAACTGGTTTGGCGTCTTTCTCCAAATTTATTTTGTGTTGACATAGAGTGGGACTAATGCCCTTAAGATCATCAAGAGTATATCCAATAGCAGCACGTGCTTCTTCAGAGTTTTCAATAATTTTCCTTTCTTCATGCTCTGAAAGGTTAGCACTAATAATAACAGGATATATCTTTTTTCATCAAGATAAGCATATTTAAGAGTATCAGGTAATGGTTTAAGCTCAAACACGGGATCACCCTTGGGTGGAGGAGGATCCCCTAGGATTTCAACAGGCAAATTGTGTTTCAGAATGGGTCCTTGTTTAAAGAATACTTCATCTATTTCCCTTCTTTCATTCATAAACATATCATTCTCATGGTCTAGCAAATATTGTTCTAAAGGATCATTAGGAGGCACAACAATAGAAGCAAGACCAATAAGTTCATCTTTGCTAGGCAATTCTTCATCACGGGGTTGTCTACAAAATTTAGAAAAATTAAAGTCATGAGACATATCATCCCAATGCCTCACGGGGTTTTCTACAAGAATTATATATGTTGCTGGGGGCCCACGAGGTAGGGGGCACGCCTAGAGGGGTAGGGCGCGCCCCCACCCTCGTGGCTGGTGGGTGGCCCCCCTCTGGTACTTTTCTTGCGTTCAGTATTTTTTATATATTCTGGAAATAACTTCCGTGAAGTTTCAGGACTTTTGGAGCTATGCAGAATAGGTCTCTAATATTTGCTCCTTTTCCAGCCCAGAATTCCAGCTGCCGACATTCTCCCTCTTTATATAAACCTTGTAAAATAAGAGAGAATAGGCATAAGTATTGTGACATAATGTGTAATAACAGCCCATAATACAATAAATATCGATATAAAAGCATGATGTAAAATGGATGTATCAATTGGCTTCGTATGAAGAGCACCAGCCACCTTACTAGAGATGACCTAATCTGGTATCTGACGAGATACTTATTCTCGTTGCTCTAGACCCCTTTCACACTTCGTTTCACGCATCGAATGATTGCCTACCCGCTCAAAACATCTCATGGTACCTACTTACTTTGCTCTCAATATTGTCTTAAGTTTCCATTCGAGAGTTACTTTCTGCCATCATCCCCGATGTTATCAACCAGATAGTCGACCCTTCAGAGGTCCGTTTTTCCGATGTTACCCCTTGTCCTTCATACGTATTGATAACCCACAAGTATAGGGGATCGCAACAGTTTTCGATAAGTAAGAGTGTCAAACCCAACAAGGAGATAAAGGCAGAGCAAATATTCCCTCAAGTACTATCAACCACCGATACAACTCTACGCACGCTTGATGTTCGCTTTACCCAGAACAAGTATGAAACTAGAAGTACTTTGTAGGTGTTGTTGGATAGGTTTGCAAGATAATAAAGATTACGTAAATAAAAAGTAGGGGCTGTTTAGGTAAAGACACAACTAAATTAGTTTTAGTAAAGAGCTATTTTTTGTTACAAGAAAGTTATTTGTCCCTAGGCAATCGATAACTAGACCGGTAATCATTATTGCAATTTTATATGAGGGAGAGGCATAAGCTAACATACTTTCTCTACTTGGATCATATGCACTTATGATTGGAACTCTAGCAAGCATCCGCAACTACTAAAGATCATTAAGGTAAAACCCAACCATAGCATTAAAGTATCAAGTCCTCTTTATCCCATACGCAACAACCCCCTTACTCGGGTTTGTGTTTCAGTCACTCACGCAACCCACTATAAGCGAATCATGAACGTATTGCAACACCCTACAGCGGGGATCCCTCATGCTTGCGCGACACGGAGAGCACCATAGGACAACACCAATAATAAAACATGCAACTCAAACCAATCTTGATCATCAAATAGCCCATAGGACAAAACGAATCTACTCAAACATCATAGGATAGCCATACATCATTGGGAAATAATATATAGTGTTGAGCACCATCTTTAAGTAGAGATTACAGCGGGTAAGAGAGAGGTTACACTGCTGCATATAGGGGGAAGAGTTGGTGATGATGGCGGTGAAGTTGTTGGTGAAGATTGCGGTGATGATGATGACCACGACAACGTTCCAGCGCCACCATAAGAGAAGGGGAGAGGGGGGCCCTTCGTATTCTTCTTCCTTGACCTCCACCCTAGATGGGAGAAGGGTTTCCCCTCTGGTCCTTGGCCTCCATGGCGTGGGAGGGGCGAGAGCCCCTCCGAGATTGGATCTGTCTCTCTGTCTCTCTCTGTTTTTGCGTTCCCAGATTCTGCCGTTTCACCGTTTCTTATTTTCCCGGGGATCCGTAACTCCGATTGGGCTGAAATTTTAACACAATCTCTATCTGGATTTTAGCTTTCTTGCAGCGAAAGAAGGGCACCAACCACCTTATGGGGTGGCCACGAGGGCCCAGGGCGCGTCTGCCCCCCTGGGGCGCGCCCCCTGCCTCATGGCCCCCTCGGGCATCGTCTCGCTTGGATTTTTCTTCCCAAAAATCATATATATTCCAAAAAATCTCTGTCAGTTTTTATCTCGTTTGGACTCCGTTTGATATGGATATTCTGTGAAACAAAAAATATGCAACAAACAGGAACTGGCACTGGGCACTGGATCAATATGTTAGTCCCAAAATAGTATAAAAAGTTGCCAAAAGTATATGAATGTTGAATAATATTGGCATGGAACAATCAAAAATTATAGATACGACGGAGACGTATCATCCGTCTGCCATGCTATACTATCAGGTCGTGATCACCCGGGAGGTGATCACGGGTATATACATATATTCATACATACTATACAGGTGGTGACTAAAGTCGGGTCGGTTCGTAGAGTACCCGCAAGTGATTCCGATGTGGGAGGGCTGAAGGGGCAGGTGGCTCCATCCAGGTAGTGGTGGGCCTGAGTTCTCGACGGCCCCCAACTGTTACTTTGTGGCGGAGCGACAGGGCAGGTTGAGACCACTTAGGAGAGAGGTGGGCCTGGCCCTGGTCGGCGTCCGCGGATACTTCAATTAACACGCTTAACGAGATCTTGGTATTTGATCTGAGTCTGGCCACTGGCCTATATGGACTAACCAGCTACGCGGGAACAGTTATGGGCACTCGACGTCGTGGTATCAGCCGAAGCCTTCGTGACGTCAGCGACTGAGCGGCGCGCGCCAGATTGGACCGTAAGCCTGCTCTTGTATTAAGGGGGCTAGGTCTGCTTCTGGTCGCCCTCGCAACGTGCAGGTGTGCAATGGGAGATGGGCCCAGACCCCTCTGTTGTGCCTAGGTGGGGCTGCGACGTGTTGATCTTCCGAGGCCGGGCAAGATCCAGGAAAGTGTGTCCGGCCAGAGGGATCGACCGTGTTGGGTTATGTGGTGCACCCCTACAGGGAAGTTTATCTATTCAAATAGCCGTGTCCCTCGGTAAAAGGATGACCCGGATTTGTACCTTGACCTTATGACAACTAGAACCGGATACTTAATAAAACACACCCTTCCAAGTGCCAGATATAACCCCGCTGATCGCTCTCTCACAGGGCGACGATGGGAGGATCACCGGGTAGGATTATGCTATGCGATGATACTTGGTTAACTTACCATATACTCTCTTCTATATGCTTCAAGACGGAGGCTGTCAGAAGCGTAGTCCTCGATAGGACTAGCTATCCCCCTCTTATTCTGGCATTCTGCAGTTCAGTCCACAGATACTACCATTTTCATTGATACCAATGCATATGTAGTGTAGATCCTTGCTTGCGAGTACTTGGATGAGTACTCACGGTTGCTTTGCTACTTCTTTTTCCCCTTCCCCGGTTATTGCGATCATATGATGGAGTCCAGGAGCCAGAGGATCCCGAGGATGTTTCTACACGGAGTTCGGCTTCAAGGGGTAGTTAGGAGGTCCCAGGAAGGAGGCCTTGCCTTTTCGATCGTTGCTATTTTTGTGCTAGCCTTCTCAAGGCAAACTTGTTTAACCTATGTCTGTACTCAGATATTGTTGCTTCCGCTGACTCTTGTGCCTTCGAGCATTTGTATTCGAGCCTTCGAGGCCCATGGATTGTAATATAAAGCTTGTATTATTTTAATTTGTGTCTAGAGTTGTGTTGTGATATCTTCCCGTGAGTCCCTAATCTTGAGCGTACACATTTGCATGTATGATTAGTGTACGGTCAAATCAGGGGCTTCACAAGTTGGTATCAGAGCCGACTGCCTGTAGGAATCCCCCTTCCAAACTCCTTGGCGGAAATTGAGTCTAGACATTGAAAAACTTTTACTAACATGGCTGTGTGGCTTACGGGCCCACGTCGCCATTGTGTGGTATTAGGATCTTTTACTCCTCGTCTATACTCTGGGACTCTGATCTCTCTTCTATTCGGGTTAAATGATTTTACTAAATTTGACTCTAGGTTCTCGTAAATACTTTCTCCCGGAGAGCCACTCGGTGCGAACGATCGCTTGCTTCACCAGAGGATTCCGAAGACACTCTACGATGTTCTCTCGAGACTATGTTGATGACCCACAAGTATAGGGGATCTATCGTAGTCCTTTCGATAAGTAAGAGTGTCGAACCCAACGAGGAGCAGAAGGAAATGATAAGCAGTTTTCAATAAGGTATTCTCTGCAAGCACTGAAATTATCGGTGACAAATAGTTCTGTGATAAGGTAATTTGTAACGAGTAGCATGTAATAAAAGTCAATAAGGTGCAGCAAGATGGCCCAATCCTTTTTGTAGCAAAGGACAAGCCTGGACAAACTCTTATATGAAGGAAAGCGCTCCCGAGGACACATGGGAATTATCGTCAAGCTAGTTTTCATCATGTTCATATGATTCGCGTTTGGTACTTTGATAATTTGATATGTGGGTGGACCGGTGCTTGGGTACTGTCCTTACTTGGACAAGCATCCCACTTATGATTAACCCCTATTTCAAGCATTCGCAACTACAACAAAAGTATTAAGGTAAACCTAACCATAGCATGAAACATATGGATCCAAATCAGCCCCTTATGAAGCAACGCATAAACTAGGGTTTAAGCTTCTGTCACTCTAGCAACCAATCATCTACTTATTACTTCCCAATGCCTCCCCCTAGGCCCAAACAATGGTGAAGTGTCATGTAGTCGACGTTCACAGGACACCACTAGAGGGATGACAACATACATCTCATCAAAATATCGAACGAAAACCAAATTCACATGACTACTAATAGCAGGACTTCTCCCATGTCCTCAAGAACAAACATAACTACTCACAAAGCATATTCATGTTCATAATTAGAGGGGTATTAATATGCATAATGGATCTGAACATATGATCTTCCACCAAGTAAACCAACTAGCATCAACTACAAGGAGTAATCAACACTACTAGCAACCAATAGGTACCAATCTGAGGTTTGGATACAAAGATTGGATACAAGAGATGAACTAGGGTTTGAGATGAGATGGTGTTGGTGAAGATATTGATGAAGATTGACCCCCTCCCGATGAGAGGATCATTGGTGATGACAATGGTGATGATTTCCCCCTCCCGGAGGGAAGTTTCCCCGGCAGAACAGCTATGCCGGAGCCCAGGATCGGTTCCGCCTCGTGGCGGCGGAGTTTCTTCTCCAAAGATTGCTTATGATTTTTTTTCTCAGACGAAAGACCTCATATAGCAGAAGATGGGCATCGGAGGGGCACCAGGGGGCCCACAAGGCAGGGGGCACGCCCAGGGGGTAGGGCGCGCCCCCCACCCTCGTGGTCAGGGTGTGGGCCCCCTCTAGAACTTCTTTCGCCCAATATTTTTTATACATTATGGAAATAACTTCTGTGAAGTTTCAGGACTTTTGGAGTTGTGCAGAATATGTCTCTAATATTTGCTCCTTTTCCAGCCCAGAATCCCAGCTCCCGGCATTCCCCCTCTTCATGTAAACCATGTAAAATAAGAGAGAATAGGCATAAGTATTGTGACATAATGTGTAATAACAACCCATAATGCAATAAATATCGATATAAAAGCATGATGCAAAATGGACTTATCATATGTGCCATCGCTTTTACAATTCCCTACCACCGATGTATCCTTATGGATAACTACCTACATTTGTCGTTCATACATTCATCCCCAGTTGATCTTGTTATTGCAGGATACATCGAAATTCTCTCTATTGATACGAGAATACCTCGTGCATACTGCCTTGCAGTTCTTTACCACATGAATACCCCTGCAAATAATTACTCACACTTATCGAGTATTCATCCATCCCCAGTTGTTCATATGTTTCATATGATACTTTGAAATTCTATCCGATCTTTCAAGAATCCTCTTTAAAACTATTGCTCTGCATATACTTGTCTGCTTGCATTGTGGATGCTTCCCATAGGTCTAGAAACATTCATTAGTCTCCTTTGACACCGTCATTTTGATCCTATTGATTCAACATGAGTGCAAATGCATGCAATCATCGGTTGATCCTTTTAAAATTATCTTCCAGCTGAGATGTCATTTTGAACATGAGCTGGTTATCGACCAATCAAATTGTCATCGATTGTACCCCTGAGTCTATTTAGCTTACCCATCCTTAATCAGAGCGTTTGCTTCTGATCCCTTGAATCAGAAATCATAATTCTTTCCAATTGAGCTTTGAATTAGTTAGTTGTTTCTATAACCCAATACATTTGTATTGTTTCTTCCTCTGGTTGTGTGCCGATGCTCACATCAGCTCCATTATGGATCGTCGGATCCTTTGTTGAATTATCATCCGACAGTGTCCTTTGTATACAAAAACCTCGAGAAGTTCTTTCCTTGATACATAATTCTATTGGTAAATCATATTCTCTGATTTGGCCAAACCATGCTCTGCTTTTGAGCTGGTGATATTTACTCTTGAAATTTGTGCTATATGTTTCTAAGATGCCCCAATGGGTTGAAGCTATACCTTCCCAAAAAATGTACGAACCTCAAGGTTTTCATAAGTCATACCCTTCTGGTGTTTTACTAAATAATTTTCTACCATACAACTTCTTTGAAGACGAGAAGTGAATGAAATGTCATGCATTAAAGAAGTGGGAGTCGGCCTTGAACCCTGTGTTCATGCCCATGGACACGATGTATACCTTATCATGGAAGCTTCTCGTAATGATAACTATTTCCTTAAAATAATATCCTTTGGTATCGGTGAATTTATCCTTTGCAATCGTGTTTCCAACCATATGTTCTTCTCTGATCCCATTTCACGGGCAAGTTTAAGCACTTGTCTTCTATGGATCAATACACCAGTCCAACCTTTACTTTGATCTACCGTATAGTATTACACCCTGGTATCTCGAGAATGTCATGGAACTGCATAACTTTTTATGGGATCTTCATCAGCTATTATTTCTCACTGAATCCAATTTTTCTTGCGTTCTGGGTTGTCGTCAACCGAGAACACCGAATAGTGAATCGAGTCCGCACTCCGATTCAATAACTCTTAAGTAATTTTTGTTGCTTACGAGTTTAATAACCCTTCAAGTCATTCCTAACCTGATCGGCTATATCATTATCGTGCTGATTTTATCTGTGCTACCTGGTTCTTAATCCCGGAGCACAACTTTTGACGATGAGCTAAGCTTACGTCGATCTTCCCTGTCTTATCGTTTCACCTCGAATAGCAAGCCTGATTCTGAGTTGGCGTCGTATCCATGGATCCAATAATCTTTCGCTGCATCAGTCCTTTTTCTGGATGCAGTCGCTGTTTGATTACTTCTTCGTGGAGCCTCTCGACAAATTTTTCTTGATCTTCGTCAACATTTTGACTCCTTCCAGTATATTAATCGAGTTCATGATGATAAGTGCCATCTTCGTCCCTTAGTAATTTGAGTTACCACCGACAACATCCTTACCTTCATATCATGACAAACTTGTTCATGATATGGATGCAACTTGCTATTCGGCTTGTATCATGATCTACCTTGAAGTAATATTGTCTTGTATGTCAAGAATGTTGTGAGAATTTCACCACCTCTTAAGAAATTCTTGGTATAATGATACTTCTCACCCTCACCATTCTTTCTTGGTACCCGTGTTGTTTCCAATCAAAATATCGACGATTGGACTGTAATGTGTAAAATTCAAAATTACTAGCAACCTTATTGATTGTAAGATAATGTACGATAGTTTCATTCCTTGTGTTTTGGTTATTGAATCACCATTCTAAACATTAATCATGCTACCTAAGCCCATATTATGGGTGCACTTTTCAACCAATGGTTAATTGTGTGTGTTTTCCTCGAGCATACACCATTATACCATCTATTTTGACAAATGTTATCTCCTTGTTCACATAATTGTGGAAATCCATCTTGTTGGAAATCTTGTTGAATTGTCGCTGAGACCATCAGCCACCTCCTCATCCTATCATTGGTTTAATGATGAACTCTTGTTTTGGAACTTGCTTCCATAGTCCATTTCCCGAGAATCTTACAATGTCATCCCGTCAAATTGTGTTGCACCTTTGCTTCTCAGACATCCTGAGTCTGAGGTATCCTAACACCAATCAGATCTGAAACTCGGTCAGATATGATGGTTGGAACATTTTCCAAGAGTTATAACATTGGTCTCTACATAACTCAGTAAGGTGGTGTCTTTGCTTAGCAGCCCTGACCAGAGGACCTATTGTTGTAGTATATGTATCCTTTTATCAAGGTTAGCCATTCTTCCATGAGGAAATTGTAAGACTTATTCTATAAGTTGTTCCTGATGGATCCTTTGTGTTTCCAAAGTCTGATATTCACCTGTTCGCCATGTCAATCCTATCTCGAAGCATGTCTATGGTACTCCAATTTTCTACAAGAACATTTGAAGCCCAATGTTAAATGTTTCCTGCTCAATTATCCAAACACCGTTGTATGGGTAATGTCATGAAATTTCTCTCCCCTTACCTAAATGGTTTTGTACTTTCTATCATGTCACGGATATCATGCTCTGATTGTCCTTGGGAAGGATATACTCCTGAAATATGTGTTTAAACACATTTTCCATTCCATTGTTCTGTTTAATCTGACAATCACATTTTCCTTTCCATTGTTTTGTTTAACCTTTTCTGTAATCTGACTTAGCTGAGCAGAGATAATTCCCTGCCTAGTTGAGCACCTCATCGTATCACTCTGTCAGCAAGACCATGTTACTATTGTTGATGACATTCCGGTAGCCACCGATGGACGAGAACATTGCCTATTGGTCCGCCTCGTTCAACGAGCAGAAAAATGATTCTCTTCGTCCCTCGCCCTTGGTACCGACGTGGCCGACATAATTGATAGGCTATCCTCTAACATGCCTTGTTATCATGACTGTGCAAAATATCACCGCCCTTTCTACTTTTAACCCACATGCTGGGCCCATAACCCACAGGTCCCAGGATCAAAACCTGACTGTCCTGTATACCCCTATCTTCGAAGTTATTCCTCATGATTAGTGATGACCCACAAGTGTAGGGGATCTATCGTAGCCTTTTCAATAAGTAAGAGTGTCGAACCCAACGAGGAGTAGAAGGAAATGATAAGCGGTTTTCAGCAAGGTATTCTCTGCAAGCACTGAAATTACCGGTAACAGATAGTTTTGTGATAAGGTAATTTGTAACGAGTAGCAAGTAATAAAAGTAAATAAGGTGCAGCAAGATGGCCCAATCCTTTTTGTAGCAAAGGACAAGCCTGGACAAACTCTTATATGAAGGAAAGCGCTCCCGAGGACACATGGGAATTATCGTCAAGCTAGTTTTCATCACGTTCATATGATTCGCGTTCGGTACTTTGATAATTTGATATGTGGGTGGACCGGTGCTTGGGTGTTATCCTTACTTGGACAAGCATCCCACTTATGATTAAACCCTATTGCAAGCATCCGCAACTACAATAGAAGTATTAAGGTAAACCTAACCATAGCATGAAACATATGGATCCAAATCAGCCCCTTACGAAGCAACACATAAACTAGGGTTTAAGCTTTTGTCACTCTAGCAACCCATCATCTACTTATTACTTCCCAATGCCTCCCTCTAGGCCCAAACAATGGTGAAGTGTCATGTAGTCGACGTTCACATGACACCACTAGAGGGATAACAACATACAAGTCATCAAAATATCGAACGAATACCAAATTCACATGACTACTAATAGCAAGACTTCTCCCATGTCCTCAGGAACAAACGTAACTACTCACAAAGCATATTCATGTTCATAATCAGAGGGGTATTAATATGCATAATGGATCTGAACATATAATCTTCCACCAAGTAAACCAACTAGCATCGACTACAAGGAGTAATCAACACTACTAGCAACCCACAGGTACTAATCTGAGGTTTGGATACAAAGATTGGATACAAGAGATGAACTAGGGTTTGAGATGAGATGGTGCTAGTGAAGATGTTGATGGAGATTGACCCCCTCTCGATGAGAGGATCGTTGGTGATGACGATGGTGATGATTTCCCCCTCCCGGAGGGAAGTTTCCCCGGCAGAACAGCTCCGCCGGAGCCCTAGATTGGTTCCGCCAAGGTTCCGTCTTGTGGCGGCGGAGTCTCATCCCGAAAGATTGCTTATGATTTTTTTTATCAACGAAAGACTCCATATAGCAGAAGATGGGCATCGGAGGGCCAGCAGGGGGCCCATGAGGCAGGGGGCGCGCCCCCCACCCTCGTGGCTGGTGGGTGGCCCCCCTCTGGTACTTCTTGCGCTCAGTATTTTTTATATATTCTGGAAATAACTTCCGTGAAGTTTCAGGACTTTTGGAGCTGTGCCGAATAGGTCTCTAATATTTGCTCCTTTTCCAGCCCAGAATTCCAGCTGCCGGCATTCTCCTCTTTATGTAAACCTTGTAAAATAAGAGAGAATAGGCACAAGTATTGTGACATAATGTGTAATAACAGCCCATAATGCAATAAATATCGATATAAAAGCATGATGTAAAATGGACGTATCAATTCCCCCAAGCTTAGACCTCGCTTGTCCTCAAGCGAAAGCCGAAATCAAAAAATATATCCACATGTTGAGAGATAGAGGTGTCAACAAAAATAAAATGCGGACATGAGGGCATCATGATCATTCTTAGGACAGCAACATATATGATCTCTTATGCTAAAGCGACATTTCAATCACAATTTCAAGTATGAATCATAAACTTCATTGAGAACCAACAAACTCTAATCTCAGTCATTGAGGCAATTGCAATTTATCATAACATAGGAAAGTGTCAATATAAGAGCTTTTCAGCAAGTCCACATACTCAACCATCTTTTATTGTTTCACAATTGCTAACACTCGCGCAATATTTATGGGTGTGAATTTTTAACCGGACACAGAGAAAGATAGGGGCTTATAGTTTTGCCTCCCAACGTTTTACCTCAAGGGTAATGTCAACAATAATAGTTCATGAAGACTCACATCCAATTAGCTATATATATCAGGATCTTTCCAACACACTGTGCTTGTCAAAGGATAAAATGTAAAAAGGAAAGGTGAAGATCACCATGACTCTTATGTAAGGTAGAAGATAAAAGTAAAGGATAGGCCCTTCGCAGAGGGAAGCAGAGGTTGTCATGCGCTTTTATGGTTGGATGCACAAAATCTTAATGCAAAAGAACGTCACTTTATATTGCCACTTGTGATATGGACCTTTATTATGCAGTCCGTCGCTTTTATTTCTTCCACATCACAAGATCGTATAAAGCTTATTTTCTCCAAATTAATAAGTCATACATATTTATAAAGCATTTTTTATTGCTTGCACCGATGACCACTTACTTGAAGGATCTTACTCAATCCATAGGTAGATATGGTGGACTCTCATGGCAGAACTGGGTTTAGGGATATTTGGAAGTACAAGTAGTATTTCTACTTGGTGCAGAGAACTTGGCTAGAATGAGAGGGAAAGGCAAGCTCAACATGTTGGATGATCCATGACAATATAATTTATCTCAGATGTAAGAAAACATAACCCATTACGTTGTCTTCCTTGTCCAACGTCAACTCTTAGCATGTCATACTTTAATGAGTGCTCACAATCATAAAAGATGTCCAAGATAGTATATTTATATGTGAACCTCTCTTTCTTTATTACTTCCTATTAATTGCAATGATGACCAAAACTATGTTTGTCAACTCTCAACAACTTTTATTCATCATACTCTTTATATGTGAGCTCATTACTCTCCATAAGATCCATATGATCTCTTTATTTCTTTTTATTTCTTCTCTTTTATTTTATTTAATTCCCTCAAGATCATAGCAAAATAATCAAGCCCTTGACTCAACACTAATATTTATTATATAGCTCACAGACTCGATTACATAGAGGGATCATAAAGCAAAACTCACAACTAGATCATACTAAAACATTATTCTACTAGATCAAGATATTATCAAAAGGATCAAACTAAGAAAACGGTAAAGATAAAAGTGATGGTGATACGATACCGGGGCACTCCCCCAAGCTTGGCAGTTGCCAAGGGGAGTGCCCATACCCATGTGATTATATCTCTTTTGCTGGTGAAGGAGTTGGAGTTGTTGATGATGTAGGCTTGTCGTCCCTCTTCCAAGGCATGGGCTCACCATCATATAAGGATGATCGAGTCTCCTGAGTCCTCAAGTCTGCAGCCAAACTCATCCTCTTGAATCTATATTCATACTCACAGTTTTGATTTTGCAGGTCATAGATCTGGGCTTGGAGGTGCTCGATTTTCTCATGAAGCTTGAAGATGGCCTCCCCAATGTCCTTGACGTCCAGCTTCTGGTTGTTGGTGAACTCTGTGATCATTATGTGATTGGAGTCGAGTCCACGCTCCACCATCTCCTGACACTTGAAAACTTGTTGCTCCAATGCCTCGAGCCTTGTCTCCATGCTTCTGGTCCTCCTTGGTCCCTCGACATCGCGGATGTGCAACAACCCCTCACGCATCTCAATGGTTTGAGGGTGTTGCAGCACCTCCGCAAGGTAGGGGTTGATGACCTTCTCGAAGAACTTGTCCTTGGGGGCACTTGAAGACGACATGACGACCTAGATCTATCAGAAAAACATCTCAAAACAAAGACAGGAGATATTTGCGTGATACGGTGGTAAAAACCTTCGGGAGATTATATAATGATTTTTTACCGACCAAAAGAAGTATCGTGCAAGAAAACGGAGTCCGGAGAACACACGAGGTGCCCACAAGGCAGGGGGCGCGCCCTCCACCCTCGTGGAAGCCTCGTGTCCTTTCCGATCTGCTTCTTATTTTCCTATTTTTCTAATTATTCCAAAACGAGAAAAATTGCCATTAGAACTGTTTTGGAGTCGGTTTACTTACCGTACCACATACCTATTCCTTTTCGGAGTCTGAAACGTTTCCGGAAAGTGTCCCTTATGTATTCCTCCGGGGTTACGGTTTCAATAACATTGGTTTCAACATTTATAGGATTAGCTGAGATATAATGTTGATTCTTTGACGGATTTGTGCCTTCGAAGTTGTTGATTTTTATGGCACCGGAACGATAGACCTCCTCGATAACGTAGGACCTTCCCATTTAGAGAGAAGTTTTCCTGCAAAAAATCTTAAACGAGAGTTGTATAGCAATACATAATCACCTACATTAAACTCACGCTTTTGTATCCTTTTGTCATGCCATCTTTTAACTTTTTCTTTAAACAACTTTGGCATTTCATAGGCTTGGGTTCTCCATTCATCAAGTGAGCTAATATCAAATAACCTCTTCTCATCGGCAAGTTTGAAATCATAATTGAGCTCTTTAATAGCCCAATAAGCCTTATGTTCTAGTTCGAGAGGTAAGTGACATGCTTTTCCATAACCATTTTATACGGAGACATACCCATAGGATTTTTATATGCAGTTCTATAGGCCCATAATGCATCATCAAGTTTCTTGGACCAATTCTTTCTAGATCTATTAACAGTCTTTTGCAAAATTAATTTGAGTTCTCTATTAGTCAATTCTACTTGACCACTAGACTGTGGGTGATAAGGAGATGCAATTCTATGATTAACATCATACTTAGCAAGCATTTTACGGAAAGCACCATGAATAAAATGTGAACCACCATCAGTCATTAAATATCTAGGGACTCCAAACCTCGGAAAAAATAACTTCTTTAAGCATCTTAATAGAGGTGTTATGATCAGCACTACTAGTTGGAATAGCTTCTACCCACTTAGTAACGTAATCAACAGCAACTAAAATATGTGTATCATTAGAGGCAGGAAAGGTCCCATATAATCAAAGCCCCAAACATCAAATGGTTCAATAACGTGAATAATTCATAGGCATTTCTTGACGTCTACTAATATTACCAATTCTTTGACATTCATCACAAGATAAACAAACTTACGGGCATCCTTGAAGAGAGTAGGCCAATAAAAACCGGATTGCAATACCTTATGTGCAGTTCTATCTCCAGCATGGTGTCCTCCATAAGCTTTGGAGTGACACTTGCGTAGGATTCTGTTCCTGTTCATGCTCAGGTACACAACGTCTAATAACACCATCTACTCCTTCTTTATGTGTGTGGGTCATCCCAAAGAGTAATGTCTAAATCATAGAAAAACTTTTTCTTTTGCTGGTATGTGAAACTAGGTGGTATAAATTTAGCAACAATGTAATTAGCATAATCAGCATACCATGGAGCAGTATGAGAAGCATTTATGACATTAATTGTTCATCAGGAAAGCTATCATCAATAGGTAGTGGGTCATCAAGAACATTTTCTAACCTAGACAAGTTATCTGCAACGGGGTTCTCAGCTCCCTTTCTATCAATAATATGCAAATCAAATTCTTGTAGCAAGAGAACCCATCTAATAAGTCTAGGTTTAGCATCTTTCTTTTCCATAAGATATTTAATAGCAGCATGATCCGTGTGAATAGTTACTTTAGAATCAACAATATAAGGTCTGAACTTATCACAAGCAAATACAACTGCTAAGAATTCTTTTCAGTAGTAGCATAATTTCTCTGGCATTGTATAGAGTTTTACTAGCATATTGAATAACATTTAATTTCTTATCAACTCTTTGCCCTAGAACAGCACCCTACAGCATAATCACTAGCATCACACATAATTTCAAAGGTAAATTCCAATCAGGTGGTTGAACAATAGGTGCAGAGATCAATGCTTTCTTAAGTATTTCAAATGCTTCTACACAATCATCATCAAAGACAAACGGTATATCTTTTTGTAATAAATTAGTCAGAGGCCAAGAAATTTTTGAGAAGTCCTTAATGAACCTCCTATAAAAACCGGCATGACCAAGGAAATTCTTATACCTTTGATGTCTTGCTACCTGAGCTTGCGTTGGATTTCCCCAAAGAGGAAAGGATGATGCAGCAGAGTAGCGTAAGTATTTCCCTCAGTTTTTGAGAACCAAGGTATCAATCCAGTAGGAGGCCACGCTCAAGTCCCTCGTACCTGCACAAAACGATAGCTACTCGCAACCAACGCGATTAGGGGTTGTCAATCCCTTCACGGTCACTTACGAGAGTGAGATCTGATAGATATAATATTTTTGGTATTTTTGGTATAGATGCAAAGTGAAAAGTAAAAGGCAAAGTAAGCAAAGCAAGATTAAAGTGATGGAGATTGATATGATGAGAATAGACCCGGGGGCCATAGGTTTCACTACTGGCTTCTCTCAAGAGCATAAGTATTCTACGGTGGGTGAACAAATTACTGTTGAGCAATTGACAGAATTGAGCATAGTTATGAGAATATCTAGGCATGATCATGTATATAGGCATCACGTCCGTGACAAGTAGATCGAAACGATTCTGCATCTACTACTATTACTCCACTCATCGACCGCTATCCAGCATGCATCTAGAGTATTAAGTTAAAAACAGAGTAACGCTTATAAAGATGACATGATGTAGAGAGGATAAATTCATGCAATATGAAATAAACCCCATCTTGTTATCCTCGATGGCAACGATACAATACGTGCCTTGCTGCCCCTTCTGTCACTGGGAAAGGGCACCGCAAGATCGAACCCAAAGCTAAGCACTTCTCCCATGGCAAGAACTACCAATCTAGTTGGCCAAACCAAACTGATAATTCGAAGAGACTTGCAAAGATAACCAATCATACATAAAAGAATTCAGAGAAGATTCAAATATTATTCATAGATAGACTTGATCATAAACCCACAATTCATCGGTCTCAAAAACACACCGCAAAAGAAGATTACATCGAATAGATCTCACAGAGAGGAGAACTTTGTATTGAGATCAAAAAGAGAGAAGAAGAAGCCATCTAGCTACTAACTATGGACCCGAAGGTCTGAGGTAAACTACTCACACTTCATCAGGCTATGGTGTTGATGTAGAAGCCCTCCGTGATCGATACCCCTCCTCCAAGTTCCTTGGCGATGCTCCCGGTAGCCCATGCGTCACCACCAAGGCGTAACGCTGTGCACGGACTATCCTGAATCGAACCCATTGTTTTCCTAAGGCGGTCAGCAACGAATAGATCTCCACAAGAGAGGGGGAGAAGTAGAGATCCAAAAAGAGAAATAGAAGCCATCTAGCTACTAACTATGGACCCGAAGGTCTGAGGTAAACTACTCACACTTCATCGGAGAGGCTATGATGATGTAGAAGCCCTCCGTGATGACGGCCCTCTCCGGCGGAGCTCCGGAACAGGCCCCAAGATGGGATCTCGTGGATACAGAAAGTTGCGGCGGTGGAATTAGGTTTTTGGCTCCTGCTTCTGATCGTTTGGGGGTACGTAGGTATATATAGGAGGAAGAAGTACGTCGGTGGAGCTCGAGGGGCCACGAGGCAGGGGGCGCGCCCTAGGGGGGGCGCCCCCACCCTCGTGACCGCCTCTCTGATGCCTTGGCGTAGGGTCCAAGTCTCCTGGATCACGTTCGGTGAGAAAATCACGTTCCCGAAAGGTTTCATTCCGTTTGGACTCCGTTTGATATTCCATTTCTTCGAAACACTGAAATAGGCAAAAAAACAGCAATTCTGGGCTGGGCCTCCGGTTAATAGGTTAGTCCCAAAAATAATATAAAAGTGGAAAATAAAGCCCAATATAGTCCAAAACAGTAGATAATATAGCATGGAGCAATCAAAAATTATAGATACGTTGGAGACGTATCAGGCCGTTCATCCTATCCTGATGCATAGCCTGTCCTTGCTACTACTGTTGTTACCTTTACCTGCAATCCTAATGCTTAGTATAGGATGCTAGTTTATCATCAGTGGCCATACATTCTTGTCCATCTGCCATGCTATATTATCGGGCCGTGATCACTCGGGAGGTGATCACGGGTATATACTATATACTTTATACATGATACATGTGGTCACTAAAGACGGGTCGGCTTGTGGAGCACCCGCGAGTGATTCACGGATTGGGGGCTGAAAGGACCTTTGTCCCAACGGCCCTCTGTGTGGATCTTTGTGGCAAAGTGACAGGGCAAGTTGAGACCACCTAGGAGAGAGGTGGGCCTGGCCCTGGTCGGCGTTCGCGGTTATTTCAAAATAACACGCTTAACGAGATCTTGGTATTTGATCTGAGTCTGGCCACTGGCCTATACGCACTAACCATCTATGCGGGGACAGTTATGGGCACTCAACGTCGTGGTATCAGCCGAAGCCTTCGTGACATCAGTGACTGAGTGGCGCGCGCCGGATTGGACTGGAACGCCTACTAGGCTAGGTCTGCTTCCGGCCGCGTTCGCAACATGCAGGTGTGCAAAGGGCGATGGGCCCAGACCCCTGCGCCATAGGATTTAGACCGGCGTGCTGACCTCTCTGTTGTGCCTAAGTAGGGCTGCGACGTGTTGATCTTCCGAGGCCGGGCATGACCCAGAAAAGTGTGTCCGGCCAAATGGGATCGAGCGTGTTGGGTTATGTGGTGCACCCCTGCAGGGAAGTTAATCTATTCAAATAGCCGTGATCTTCGGTAACAGGACGACTTGGAGTTGTACCTTGACCTTATGACAACTAGAACCGGATACTTAATAAAACACACCCTTCCAAGTGCCAGATACAATCGGTGATCGCTCTCTCACAGGGCGACGAGGAGAGGATCATCGGTTAGGATTATGCTATACGATGCTACTTGGAGGACTTTAGTCTACTCTCTTCTACATGCTGCAAGACAGAGGCTGCCAGAAGCATAGTCTTCGAAAGGACTAGCTATCCCCCTCTTATTCCGGCTTTCTGCAGTTCAGTCCACATATAATAGCCTTATTCCAGTTGATACCAATGCATACATATGTAGTGTAGCTCCTTGCTTGCAAGTGCTTTGGATGAGTACTCACGGTTGCTTTCTCCTTCTTTTCCCTCTATCCCTTCTACCTGGTTGTCACAACCAGATGTTGGAGCCCAGGAGCCAGACGCCACCGTCGACGACGACTCCTACTACACCGGAGGTGCCTACTACTACGTGCTGCCCGTTGACGACGACCAGGAGTAGTTAGGAGGATCCCAGGCAGGAGGCCTGCGCCTCTTTCGATCTGTATCCCAGTTTGTGCTAGCCTTCTTAAGGCAAACTTGTTTAACTTATGTCTGTGCTCAGATATTGTTGCTTCCGCTGACTCGTCTATGATCGAGCTCTTGTATTCGAGCCTTCGAGGCCCCTGGCTTGTAATATGATGCTTGTATGAATTATTTTATTTGTAGAGTTGTGTTGTGATATCTTCCCGTGAGTCCCTGATCTTGATCGTACACGTTTGCGTGTATGATTAGTGTACGATTGAATTGGGGGCGCCACACGTATCAAGCATCCCCAAGCTTAATTCCTGCTCGTCCTCGAGTAGGTAAATGATAAAAACAGAATTTTTGATGCAGAGTGCTACTTGGCATAATTTCAATGTAAATCTTCTTAATTGTGGTATGAATATTAAGATTCAAAAGATTCAAGACAAAAGTTCATGTTGACATAAAAATAACAATACTTCAAGCATACTAACAAAGCAATTATGTCTTCTCAAAATAACATGGCCAAAGAAAGCTATTCCTACAAAATCATATAGTCTGGCTATGCTCTATCTTCACCACACAAAGTACTTAAATCATGCACAACCCCGATGACAAGCCAAGCAATTGTTTCATACTTTTGACATTTTCAAAACTTTTTCGATCTTCACGCAATACATGAGCATGAGCCATGGATATAGCACGATATGTGGAATAGAATGGTGGTTGTGGAGAAGACAAAAAGGGAGAAGATAGTCTCACATCAACTAGGCGTATCAATGGGCTATGGAGATGCCCATCAATAGATATCAATGTGAGTGAGTAGGGATTGCCATGCAACGGATGCACTAGAGCTATAAGTATATGAAAGCTCAAAAGAAACTAAGTGGGTGTGCATCCAACTCGCTTGCTCACGAAGACCTAGGGCATTTTGAGGAATCCCATCATTGGAATATACAAGCCAAGTTTTATAATGAAAAATTCCCACTAGTATATGAAAGTGACATAATGAGAGACTCTCTATCATGAAGATCATGGTGCTACTTTGAAGCACAAGTGTGGTAAAAGGATAGTAACATTGTCCCTTCTCTCTTTTTCTCTCATTTTTTTTGTTTGGGCCTTCTCTTTTTTTAGGCCTCTTTTTTTCGTCCGGAGTCTCATCCCGACTTGTGGGGGAATCATAGTATCCATCATCCTTTCCTCACTTGGGACAATGCTCTAAAAATGATGATCATCACACTTTTATTTTTCTTACAACTCAACAATTACAACTCGATACTTAGAACAAAATATGACTCTATATGAATGCCTCCGGCAGTGTATCGGGATATGCAATGAATCAAGAGTGACATGTATGAAAGAATTATGAACGGTGGCTTTGCCACAAGTACGATGTCAACTTCATGATCATGCTAGCAATATGACAATGATGGAGCGTGTCATGATGAACGGAATGGTGGAAAGTTGCACGGCAGTATATCTCGAAATGGCTATGGAAATGCCATGATAGGTAGGTATGGTGGCTGATTTAAGGAAGGTATTTGGTGGGTGTATGATATCGGCGAAAAGTGCGCGGTATTAGAGAGGCTAGCAAAGGTGAAAGGGTGAGAGTGCGTATAATCCATGGACTCAACATTAGTCATAAAGAACTCATATACTTATTGCAAAAATCTAGAAGTTATCAAAGCAAAGTATTACGCGCATGCTCCTAGGGGGATAGATTGGTAGGAAAAGACCATCGCTTGTCCCCGACCGCCACTCATAAGGAAGACAATCAATAAATAAATCATGCTCTGACTTCATCACATAATGGTTCACCATACGTGCATGCTACGGGAATCACAAACTTTAACACGAGCATTTCTCAAATTCACAACTACTCAACTAGCATGACTCTAATATCACCATCCTCATATCTCAAAACAATTATCAAGCATCAATTTTTTTCTTAATATTCAACGCACTCAAAAGAAAGTTTTACAAATCTTGAATACCAAGCATATTATTATTAAACAAATTACCATGCTATTAAGACTCTCAAAATAATCTAAGTGAAGCATGAGAGATCAATAGTTTCTATAAAACAAATCCACCAATGTGCTCTAAAAGATATAAGTGAAGCACTAGAGCAAAATTATATAACTCAAAAGATATAAGTGAAGCATATAGAGTATTCTATCAAATTCCAAATTATGTATGGCTCTCTCAAAAGGTGTGTACAGCAAGGATGATTGTGGTAAACTAATAAGTAAAGACTCAAATCATAAAAGATGCTCCAAGCAAAACACATATCATGTGGTGAATAAAAATATAGCTTCAAGTAAAGTTACCGATAGAAGTAGACGAAAAAGAGGGGATGCCTTCCGGGGCATCCCGAAGATTTGGCTTTTAGGTGTCCTTAGATTATCTTGGGGGTGCCATGGGCATCCCCAAGCTTAGGCTCTTGCCACTCCTTGTTCCATAATCCATCAAATCTTTACCCAAAACTTGAAAACTTCACAACACAAAACTTAAAGTAGAAATCTCGTGAGCTCCGTTAGCGAAAGAAAACAAAAGACCACTTCAAGGTACTGTAATGAACTCATTCTTTATTTACATGGGTGTTATACCTACTGTATTACAACTTCTCTATGGATTATAAACTATTTTACTAGCCATAGATTCATCAAAATAAGCAAACAACACACGAAAAACAGAATCGGTCGAAAACAGAACAATCTTTAGTAATCTGTAGCTAGCGCAAGATCTGGAACCCCAAAAATTCTAAAATAAATTTCTGGACGTGAGGAATTTATCTATTAATAATCTACAAAAAGAATTAACTAAATAGCACTCTTAAAATAAAAATGACAGCAGTTCTCGTGAGCGCTAAAGTTTCTGTTTTTTACAGCAAGTTCAACAAGACTTTCCCCAAGTCTTCTCAACGGTTCTACTTGGCACAAACACTAATTAAACACAAAAAAACACAACAAAAACAGAGGCTAAATAATTTATTTATTACTAAACAGGAGCAAAAAGCAAGGAATAAAAATAAAATTGGATTGCCTCCCAACAAGCGCTATCATTTAACGCCCCTAGCTAGGCATAACAAGCAAGAATAGATCCAGGTATTGCCATCTTTGGTAGGCAATCCATAAGTGGCTCTCATGATAGATTCATATGGTAATTTTATTTTCTTTATAGGGAAGTGTTTAATGCCCTTTTTTAATGTAAATTGAAATCTAATATTCCCTTTCTTCATATCAATAATTGCACCAACCGTTCTAAGAAAAGGTCTACCGAGAATAATAGGGCAAGAAGGATTGCAATCTATATCAAGAACGATAAAATCTACGGGCACATAATTCCTATTCGCAACAATAATAACATCATTAATTCTTCCCATAGGTTTCTTAATAGTGGAATCCGCAAGATGCAAGTTTAGAGAGCAATCATCAAAATCACGGAAATCTAGCAAATCACACAAAGTTTTGGGAATAGTTAGAGACACTAGCACCCAAATCACACAAAGCATAAAACTCATAATTTTAATTTTAATAGTAGGTTCCCACTCATCATAAAGTTTTCTAGGGATAGAAACTCCCAATTCAAATTTTTCTTCATAAGATTGCATCAAGGCATCAACGATATGTTTAGTAAACACTTTATTTTGACTATAAGCGTGAGGAGATTTTAGCACAGATTGCAACAAGGAAATACAATCAATTAAATAGCAATTTTCATAATTAAATTCCTTGAAATCCAATATAGTGGGTTTAGCAACATCTAGGGTTTTAATTTCTTCAATCCATTTTTATCAAATTTAGCATCAAGATCAACAAATTTCAAATTCTTAGAACGCCTTCTAGGTAAAGGTGGATCATATTCAGTCCCATCATTATCAAGATTCATATTGCAAAACAAAGATTTGATAGGGGACACATCAATAACTTTTAGATCTTCATCATTATTTTCATAGGAACTAGAAGAACACGCTTTTATAAAGGCATCTTTCTTAGCACGCATCCTAGCGGTTCTTTCTTTGCACTCGTCAATGGAAATTCTCATGGCTTTAAGAGACTCATTGATATCGTGCTTAGGTGGAATAGATCTAAGTTTCAAAGAATCAACATCAAGAGCAATTCTATCAACGTTCCTAGCCAAATCATCAATCTTAAGCAATTTTTCTTCAATCATAGCATTAAAATTCTTTTGCGAAGAAATAAATTCTCTAATATTAGATTCAAAATCAGAGGGCATCTTATTATAATTTCCATAAGAATTGTTGTAGGAATTACCATAATTATTAGAGGGATTACTAGGATAAGGCCTAGGATTGAAATTTCCTCTATACGCGTTGTTACCAAAATTGATCCTACCAACAAAATTCACATCCATAGATTCATTATTATTCTCAATCAAAGTAGACAAGGGCATATCATTAAGATCAGAAGAAACACTCTCATTAGCAAATAATTTCATAAGTTCATCCATCTTTCCACTCAAAACATTAATTTCTTCTATCGCATGCACCTTTTTAGTAGATCTTTCAGTATGCCATTTGAGAATAATTGACCATAATATTATCTAGGAGTTTAGTAGCTTCTCCTAAAGTGATTTCCATAAAAGTGCCTCCCGCGGCCGAATCTAAAAGATTTCTAGAAGCAAAATTCAATCCGGCATAATTTTTTTTGTATAATCATCCACAAATTCAAACCATGAGTAGGGCAATTACATATCATTAATTTCATTCTCTCCCAAGCTTGTGCAACATGTTCATGATCAAGTTGTTTAAAATTCATAATATCGTTTCTAAGAGAGATGATCTTAGCGGGAGGAAAATACTTAGAGATAAAAGCATCTTTGCACTTGTTCCATGAATCAATACTATTTTTAGGCAAAGATGAAAACCAAGCTTTAGCACGATCTCTAAGCGAAAAAGGAAATAGCTTCAATTTAACAATATCATTATTGACATATTTCTTCTTTTGCATGTCACACAAATCAACGAAGCTATTAAGATGGGTAGCGGCATCTTCACTAGGAAGGCCGGAGAACGGATCTTTCATGACAAGATTCAGCAAAGCAGTATTAATTTCACAAGATTCAGCATCGGTAAGAGGAGCAATCGGAGTGCTAAGGAAATCATTATTGTTGGTATTGGTGAAGTCACACAATTTAGTATTATCTTGAGACATCGCTACAAACAAGCAAACTAACACACAAGCAAACAAAAAGCAAACGGGCAAATAGAGAGAGAGGGAGGATAGAGAGAGAGGGCGAATAAAACGGCAAGGGTGAATTTGGGGGAGAGGAAAATGAGAGACAAATGGCAAATAATGTAATGCAGGAGATAGGGATTGTAATGGGCACTTGGTATGTTGACTTTTGCGCAGACTCCCCGGCAACGGCGCCAGAAATTCTTCTTGCTACCTCTTGAGCACTGCGTTGGATTTCCCCAAAGAGGAGAGGATGATGCAGCAAAGTAGCATAAGTATTTCCCTCAGTTTTGAGAACCAAGGTATCAATCCAGTAGGAGGCTACGCTCGAGTCCCTCGTACCTACACAAAAACAATAGCTCAACGCAACCAACGCGCTTAGGGGTTGTCAATCCCTTCACGGTCACTTACGAAAGTGAGATCTGATAGAGATGATAAATAATATTTTTGGTATTTTTGGTATAGAGATGCAAAGTAAAAAGTAAAAGCAAAGTAAAAGCAAAGCAATAATAAAGTGATGGAGATTGATATGATGAGAAAGAGACCCGGGGACCATAGGTTTCACTAGTGGCCTCTCTCAAGAGCATAAGTATTCTACAATGGGTGAACAAATTACTGTTGAGCAATTGACAGAATTGAGCATAGTTATGAGAATATCTACGTATGATCATGTATATAGGCATCACGTCCAAGACAAGTAGACCGAAACGATTCTGCATCTACTACTATTACTCCACTCATCGGCCGCTATCCAGCATGCATCTAGAGTATTAAGTTAAAAACAGAGTAATGCCTTAAGCAAGATGACATGATGTAGAGGGATAGTTTCATGCAATATGATAAAACCCCATCTTGTTATCCTCGATGGCAACGATACAATACGTGCCTTGCTGCCCCTTCTGTCACTCGGAAAGGACACCGCAAGATCGAACCCAAAGCTAAGCACTTCTCCCATGGCAAGAACAACCAATCTAGTAGGCCAAACCAAACTGATAATTCAAAGAGACTTGCAAAGATAACCAATCATACATAAAAGAATTCAGAGAAGATTCAAATATTATTCATAGATAGACTGGATCATAAACCCACAATTCATCGGTCTCAACAAACACACCGCAAAAAGAAGATTATATCGAATAGATCTCCACAAGAGAGGGGGAGAACATTGTATTGAGTCCAAAAAGAGAGAAGAAGCCATCTAGCTACTAGCTATGGACCCGTAGGTCTGAAGTAAGCTACTCACACTTCATCGGAGGGGCTTGGATGATGATGTAGAAGCCCTCTGTGATCGATGCCCCCTCCGCGGAGCTCCGGAACAGGCCCCAAGATGGGATCTCATGGATACAGAAAGTTGCAGCGATGGAATTAGGTTTTTGGCTCCGTATCTGATCGTTTGGGGGTACGTGGATATATATAGGAGGAAGAAGTACGTCGGTGAAGCTTCGAGGGGCCCACGAGGCAGGGGGCGTGCCCTCCACCCTCGTGACCGCCTCGTGGCTTTCTTGACGGAGGGTCCAAGTCTCCTGGATCTTATCTGATGAGAAAATCACGTTTCCGAAGGTTTCATTCCGTTTGGACTCCGTTTGATATTCATTTTTTTCGAAACCCTAAAACAGGCAAAAAACAGCAATTCTGGGTTGGGCCTCCGGTTAATAGGTTAGTCCCAAAAATAATATAAAAGTGGATAATAAAGCCCAATAATGTCCAAAACAGTAGATAATATAGCATGGAGCAATCAAAAATTACAGATATGTTGGAGACGTATCACGCGTTCATCATGTAACAGTCCTAACATAGGGTGACACAGAACTAGCTCCAATTCATCAATGTAATGTAGGCATGTATTCTGAATATAGTCATACGTGCTTATGGAAAAGAACTGGCATGGCATCTTTTGTCCTACCCTCCCGTGGCAGCGGGGTCCTAATGGAAACTAAGGGGTATTAAGGCCTCCTTTTAATAGAGTACCGGACCAAAGCATTAACACATAGTGAATACATGAACTCCTCAAACTACGGTCATCACCGGGAGTGGTCCTGATTATTGTCACTTCAGGGTTGCTGGATCATAACACATAGTAGGTGACTATAGACTTGCAAGATAGGATCAAGAACTCTCATATATTGATGAAAACATAATAGGTTCAGATCTGAAATCATGGCACTCGGGCCCTAGTGACAAGCATAAAGCATAGCAAAGTCATAGCAACATCAATCTCAGAACATAGTGGATACTAGGGATCAAACCCTAACAAAACTAACTCGATTACATGATAAATAGCATCCAACCTATCACCGTCCAGCAAGCCTACGATGGAATTACTCACGCACGGCGGTGAGAATCATGAAATTGGTGATGGATGAAGGTTGATGATGACGATGGCGACGAATTCCCCTCTCTGGAGCCCCGAACGGACTCCAGATCAGCCCTCTCGAGAAGTTTTAGGGCTTGGTGGCAGCTCCGTATCGTAAAACGCGATGAATCCTTATCTCTGATTTTTTTTTCTCCCCGACAGCAAATATATAGAGTTGGAGTTGAGGTCGGAGGAGCTCCAGGGGGCCCACGAGGTAGGGGCACGCCCAGGGGGGCAGGCGCCCCCACCCTCGTGGCTAGGGTGTGGGCCCCCTAGTCTTGATCTTTTTCTAGTATTTTTTAATATTTCCAAAAAGACGCTCCGTGGAGTTTCAGGTCATTCTGAGAACTTTTGTTTCTACACATAAATAACACCATGGCAATCCTGCTGAAAACAGCGTCAGTCCGTGTTAGTTCCATTCGAGTCATGCAAGTTAGAGTCCAAAACAAGGGCAAAAGTGTTTGGAAAAGTAGATACGACGGAGACGTATCAGTAATGACTCTTTGGAAATATGCCCTAGAGGCAATAATAAAATGATTATTATATTTCCTTGTTCATGATAGTTGTCTATTATTCATGCTATAATTGTATTATCCGGAAATCGTAATACATGTGTGAATACATAGACCACAATGTGTCCCTAGTGAGCCTCTAGTTGACTAGCTCGTTGATCAACAAATAGTCATGGTTTCCTGTCTATGGACATGGGGATGTCATTGATAACGGGATCACATCATTAGGAGAATGATGTGATGGACAAGACCCAAACCTAAGCATAGCACAAAGATCGTGTAGTTCGTTTGCTGTAGCTTTTCTGGATGTCAAGTATCATTTCCTTAGACCATGAGATTGTGCAACTCCCGGATACCGTAGGAGTGCCTTGGGTGTGCCAAACGTCACAACGTAACTGGGTGACTATAAAGGTACATTACAGGTATCTCCGAAAGTGTTTGTTGGGTTGGCACGAATCGAGACTGGGATTTGTCACTCCGTATGACGGAGAGGTATCTCTGGGCCCACTCGGTAATGCATCATCATAATGAGCTCAATGTGATCAAGTGGTTGATCATGGGATCATGCATTACGGTACGAGTAAAGTGACTTGCCGGCAACGAGACTGAACAAGGTATTGGGATACCGACGATCGAGTCTCGGGCAAGTAACGTACCGATTGACAAAGGGAATTGAGTATGGGATTGATTAGGTCCTCGACATCGTGGTTCATCCGATGAGATCATCGAGGAGCATGTGGGAGCCAACATGGGTATCCAGATCCCACTGTTGGTTATTGACCAGAGAGTCGTCTCGGTCATGTCTGCTTGTCTCCCGAACCCGTAGGGTCTACACACTTAAGGTTCGGTGACGCTAGGGTTGTATAGATATGAGTATGCAGTAATCCGAAAGTTGTTCGGAGTCCCGGATGAGATCCTGGACGTCACGAGGAGTTCCGGAATTGTCCGGAGGTGACGAATTATATATAGGAAGTGTAGTTTCGGCCATCGGGAAAGTTTCGGGGTCACCGGTATTGTACCGGGATCACCGGATGGGTCCCGGGGGTCCACCGGGTGGGGCCACCCATCCCGGAGGGCCCCATGGGCTGAAGTGGGGAGGGGAACCAGCCCATAGTGGGCTGGTGCGCCCCCCCCCTCTGCCCCCCCATGCGCCTAGGGTTGGGAACCCTAGGGGAGGGGGCGCCCCACTTGCCTTGGGGGGTACTCCACCCCTTGGCCACCGGCCCCCCTAGGAGATCCCATCTCCTAGGGCCGGCGCACCCCCCTAGGGGGCCTATATAAAGGGGGGAGGGGGGGCAGCCACACCTCAAGCCTTGGCGCCTCCCTCTCCCCTGCTACACCTCTCCCTCTCGCAGAAGCTCGGCGAAGCCCTGCTGCGATCAATGCTGCATCCACCACCACACCGTCGTGCTGCTGGATCTTCATCAACCTCTCCTTCCCCCTTGCTGGATCAAGAAGGAGGAGACGTCATCCGCTCCATACGTGTGTTGAACGCGGAGGTGCTGTCCGTTCGGCACTTGGTCATCGGTGATTTGGATCACGGCGAGTACGACTCCATCATCCCCGTTCTCTTGAACGCTTCCGCACGCGATCTACAAGGGTATGTAGATGCACTCTCCTCTCGTTGCTAGTTGACTCCATAGATTGATCTCGGTGAAACATAGGGAAAATTTTTGTTTTCTGCAACATTCCCCAACAGTGGCATCATGAGCTAGGTCTATGCGTAGTTACTATGCACGAGTAGAACACAAAGTAGTTGTGGGCATTGATATTGTCAATTTGCTTGCCGTTACTAGTCTTATCTTGATTCGGCGGCATCGTGGGATGAAGCGGCCCGGACCAACCTTACACGTACGCTTACGTGAGACCGGTTCCACCGACTGACATGCACTAGTTGCATAAGGTGGCTGGCGGGTGTCTGTCTCTCCCACTTTAGTCGGATCGGATTCGATGAACAGGGTCCTTATGAAGGGTAAATAGAAATTGGCAATTCACGTTGTGGTTTTGGCGTAGGTAAGAAACGTTCTTGCTAGAAACCTATAGCAGCCACGTAAAAACTTGCAACAACAATTAGAGGACGTCTAACTTGTTTTTGCAGCAAGTGTTTTGTGATGTGATATGGCCAAAGGTTGTGATGAATGATGAATGATATATGTGATGTATGAGATTGATCATGTTCTTGTAATAGGAATCACGACTTGCATGTCGATGAGTATGACAACCGGCAGGAGCCATATGAGTTGTCTTTATTTATTTATGACCTGCGTGTCAACATAAACGTCATGTAATTACTTTACTTTATTGCTAAAGCGTTAGCCACAGTAGTAGAAGTAATAGATGACGAGACAACTTCAAGAAGACACGATGATGGAGATCATGGTGTCATGCCGGTGACAAGATGATCATGGAGCCCCAAGATGGAGATCAAAGAAGCTATATGATATTGGCCATATCATGTCACTATTATTTGATTGCATGTGATGTTTATCATGTTTTTGCATCTTGTTTACTTAGAACGATGGTAGTAAATAAGATGATCCCTCATAATAATTTCAACAAAGTGTTCCCCCTAACTGTGCACCATTGCGACAGTTCGTTGTTTCGAAGCACCACGTGATGATCGGGTGTGATAGATTCCAACGTTCACATACAACGGGTGTAAGACAGATTTACACACGCAATACACTTAGGTTGACTTGACGAGCCTAGCATGTACAGACATGGCCTCGGAACACAGAAGACCGAAAGGTCGAGCATGAGTCGTATAGAAGATATGATCAACATGAAGATGTTCACCGATGTTGACTAGTCCGTCTCACGTGATGATCAGACATGGCCTAGTCAACTCGGATCATGTTATACTTAGATGACTGGAGGGATGTCTATCTAAGTGGGAGTTCATTGAATAATTTGATTAGATGAACTTAATTATCATGAACTTAGTCTAAAATCTTTACAATATGTCTTGTAGATCAAATGGCCAACGTTGTCCTCAACTTCAACGCGTTCCTAGAGAAAACCAAGCTGAAAGACGATGGCAGCAACTATACGGACTGTGTCCGGAACCTGAGGATCATCCTCATAGCTGCCAAGAAAGATTATGTCCTAGAAGCACCACTAGGTGACGCACCCGTCCCACAGAACCAAGACGTTATGAATGCTTGGCAGACACGTGCTGATGATTACTCCCTCGTTCAGTGCGGCATGCTTTACAGCTTAGAACCGGGGCTCCAAAAGCGTTTTGAGCGACACGGAGCATATGAGATGTTCGAAGAGCTGAAAATGGTTTTCCAAGCTCATGCCCGGGTCGAGAGATATGAAGTCTCCGACAAGTTCTTCAGCTATAAGATGGAGGAAAATAGTTCTGTCAGTGAGCACATACTCAAAATGTCTGGGTTGCATAACCGCTTGACTCAGCTAGGAGTTAATCTCCCGGATGACGCGGTCATTGACAGAATCCTTCAGTCGCTTCCACCAAGCTACAAGAGCTTTGTGATGAACTTCAATATGCAGGGGATGGAAAAGACCATTCCTGAAGTATTTGCAATGCTGAAATCAGCAGAGGTAGAAATCAAAAAGGAACATCAAGTGTTGATGGTGAATAAAACCACTAAGTTCAAGAAAGGCAAGGGTAAGAAGAACTTCAAGAAGGACGGCAAGGGAGTTGCCGCGCCCGGTAAGCAAGCTACCGGGAAGAAGCCAAAGAATGGACCCAAGCCCGAGACTGACTGCTTTTATTGCAAGGGAAGTGGTCACTGGAAGCGGAACTGCCCCAAATACTTAGCGGACAAGAAGGCCGGCATCACAAAAGGTATATGTGATATACATGTAATTGATGTGTACCTTACCAGTACTCGTAGTAGCTCCTGGGTATTTGATACCGGTGCGGTTGCTCACATTTGTAACTCAAAGCAGGAGCTGTGGAATAAGCAGAGACTGGCGAAGGACGAGGTGACGATGCGCGTCGGGAATGGTTCCAAGGTCGATGTGATCGCCATCGGCACGCTACCTCTACATTTACCTACAGGATTAGTTTTAAACCTCAATAATTGTTATTTAGTGCCAGCTTTGAGCATGAACATTGTATCAGGATCTCATTTAATACGAGATGGCTACTCATTTAAATCCGAGAATAATGGTTGTTCTATTTATATGAGAGATATGTTTTATGGTCATGCTCCGATGGTGAATGGTTTATTCTTCCTCGAACGTAATGCTACACATATTCATAGTGTGAATACCAAAAGATGTAAGGTTGATAATGATAGTCCCACATACTTGTGGCACTGCCGCCTTGGTCACATAGGTGTCAAACGCATGAAGAAGCTCCATGCAGATGGACTTTTAGAGTCTCTTGATTACGAATCATTTGACACGTGTGAACCATGCCTCATGGGTAAAATGACCAAGACGCCGTTCTCAGGAACAATGGAGCGAGCAACCAACTTATTGGAAATCATACATACTGATGTGTGCGGTCCAATGAGTGTTGAGGCTCGCGGTGGCTATCGTTATGTTCTCACCCTCACTGATGACTTGAGTAGATATGGGTATGTCTACTTAATGAAACACAAGTCTGAGACCTTTGAAAAGTTCAAGGAATTTCAGAGTGAGGTTGAGAATCAACGTGACAGGAAAATCAAGTTCTTGCGATCAGATCGTGGGGGAGAATACTTGAGTCACGAATTTGGCACACACTTAAGAAAATGTGGAATAGTTTCACAACTCACGCCGCCTGGAACACCTCAGCGTAATGGTGTGTCCGAACGTCATAATCGCACTCTATTAGATATGGTGCGATCTATGATGTCTCTTACCGATTTACCGCTATCTTTTTGGGGCTATGCTTTAGAGGCTGCTGCATTCACTTTAAATAGGGCTCCGTCAAAATCCATTGAGACGACACCGTATGAATTATGGTTTGGGAAGAAACCTAAGCTGTCGTTTCTAAAAGTTTGGGGATGCGATGCTTATGTCAAGAAACTTCAACCTGAAAAGCTCGAACCCAAGTCGTAAAAATGCGTCTTCATAGGATACCCTAAAGAAACTGTTGGGTATACCTTCTACCTCAGATCCGAAGGCAAGATCTTTGTTGCCAAGAATGGGTCCTTTCTAGAGAAGGAGTTTCTCTCGAAAGAAATAAGTGGGAGGAGGGTAGAACTTGATGAAGTATTACCCCTTGAACCGGTAAGTGGCGTAGCTCAAGAAAATGTTCCTGAGGTGCCTGCACTGACTAGAGAGGAAGTTGATGATGATGATCATGAAACTTCAGATCAAGTTGCTACTGAACTTCATAGGTCCACAAGGACACGTTCCGCACCAGAGTGGTACGGCAACCCTATCTTGGAAATCATGTTGTTAGACAACGATGAACCTTCGAACTATGAAGAAGCGATGGCGGGCCCGGATTCCGACAAATGGCTGGAAGCCATGAAATCCGAGATAGGATCCATGTATGAAAACGAAGTATGGACTTTGACTGACTTGCCCGTTGATCAGCGAGCCATAGAAAATAAATGGATCTTTAAGAAGAAGACAGACGCGGATGGTAATGTGACCATCTATAAAGCTCGGCTTGTCGCTAAGGGTTATCGACAAGTTCAAGGGGTTGACTACGATGAGACTTTCTCACCCGTAGCGAAGCTGAAGTCCGTCCGAATCATGTTAGCAATTGCCGCATTCTATGATTATGAGATATGGCAAATGGACGTCAAAACGGCATTCCTTAATGGTTTCCTTAAGGAAGAATTGTATATGATGCAGCTAGAAGGTTTTGTCGATCCTAAGAATGCTGACAAGGTGTGCAAGCTCTAACGCTCGATTTATGGGCTGGTGCAAGCATCTCGGAGTTGGAACATTCGCTTTGATGAGATGATCAAAGCGTTTGGGTTTATACAGACTTATGGAGAAGCCTGCATTTACAAGAAAGTGAGTGGGAGCTCTGTAGCTTTTCTCATATTGTATGTGGATGACATATTGTTGATGGGAAATGATATAGAATTCTTGGAAAGCATAAAGGCCTAATTGAACAAGTGTTTTTCAATGAAGGACCTTGGAGAAGCTGCTTATATATTAGGCATCAAAATCTATAGAGATAGATCGAGACGCCTCATTGGTCTTTCACAGAGTACGTACCTTGACAAGATTTTGAAGAAGTTCAAAATGGATCAGTCAAAGAAGGGGTTCTTGCCTGTATTGCAAGGTACGAGATTGAGCTTGGCTCAATGCCCGACCATGGTAGAAGATAGAGAAAAGATGTGTCGTCCCCTATGCCTCGGCCATAGGGTCTATCATGTATGCTATGCTGTGTACCAGACCTGATGTAAACCTTGCCGTGAGTTTGGTAGGAAGGTACCAAAGTAATCCCGGCATGGAACACTGGACATCGGTCAAAAATATCCTGAAGTACCTGAAAAGGACTAAGGAAACGTTTCTCGTTTATGGAGGTGACGAAGAGCTCGTCGTAAAGGGTTACGTCGATGCTAGCTTCGACACAGATCTGGATGACTCTAAGTCACAAACCGGATACGTGTATATTTTGAATGGTGGGGCAGTAAGCTGGTGCAGTTGCAAGCAAAGCGTTGTGGCGGGATCTACATGTGAAGCGGAGTACATGGCAGCCTCGGAGGCAGCACACGAAGCAGTCTGGGTGAAGGAGTTCATTACCGACCTAGGAGTCATACCCAATGCGTCGGGCCCGATGACTCTCTTCTGTGACAACACTGGAGCTATTGCCCTTTCCAAGGAGCCCAGGTTTCACAGGAAGACCAGGCATATCAAGCGTCGCTTCAACTCCATTCGTGAAAGTGTTCAAAATGGAGGCATAGAGATTTGTAAAGTACATGCAGACCTGAATGTAGCAGATCCATTGACTAAACCTCTCCCTAGAGCGAAACATGATCAACACCAGAATTCCATGGGTGTTCGATTCATCACAATGTAACTAGATGATTGACTCTAGTGCAAGTGGGAGACTATTGGAAATATCCCTAGAGGCAATAATAAAATGATTATTATATTTCCTTGTTCATGATAATTGTCTATTATTCATGCTATAATTGTATTATCCGGAAATTGTAATACATGTGTGAATACATAGACCACAATGTGTCCCTAGTGAGCCTCTAGTTGACTAGCTCGTTGATCAACAAATAGTCATGGTTTCATGGCTATGGACATGGGGATGTCATTGATAACGGGATCACATCATTAGGAGAATGATGTGATGGACAAGACCCAAACCTAAGCATAGCACAAAGATCGTGTAGTTCGTTTGATGTAGCTTTTCTGGATGTCAAGTATCATTTCCTTAGACCATGAGATTGTGCAAGTCCCGGATACCGTAGGAGTGCCTTGGGTGTGCCAAACGTCACAACGTAACTGGGTGACTATAAAGGTACATTACAGGTATCTCCGAAAGTGTCTGTTGGGTTGGCACGAATCGAGACTGGGATTTGTCACTTCGTATGACGGAGAGGTACTCTGGGCCCACTCGGTAATGCATCATCATAATGAGCTCAATGTGATCAAGTGGTTGATCATGGGATCATGCATTACGGTACGAGTAAAGTGACTTGCCGGTAACGAGACTGAACAAGGTATTGGGATACCGACGATTGAGTCTCGGGCAAGTAACGTACCGATTGACAAAGGGAATTGAGTACGGGATTGATTAGGTCCTCGACATCGTGGTTCATCCGATGAGATCATCGAGGAGCATGTGGGAGACAACATGGGTATCCAGATCCCGCTGTTGGTTATTGACCAGAGAGTCGTCTCGGTCATGTCTGCTTGTCTCCCGTACCCGTAGGGTCTACACACTTAAGGTTCGGTGACGCTAGGGTTGTATAGATATGAGTATGCAGTAATCCGAAAGTTGTTTGGAGTCCTGGATGAGATCCTGGACGTCACGAGTTCCGGAATTGTTCGGAGGTGAAGAATTATATATAGGAAGTGTAGTTTCGGCCATCAGGAAAGTTTCGGGGTCACCGTATTGTACCGGGACCACCGGATGGGTCCCGGGGTCCACCGGGTGGGGCCACCCATCCCGGAGGGCCCCATGGGCTGAAGTGGGGAGGGGAACCAGCCCATAGTGGGCTGGTGCACCCCCCCTTTGGCCCCCCCATGCGCCTAGGGTTGGGAACCCTAGGGGAGGGGGCGCCCCACTTGCCTTGGGGGTAAGCCGGCGCACGCCCCTAGGGGGCCTATATAAAGGGGGGAGGGAGGGCAGCCACACCTCAAGCCTTGGCGCCTCCCTCTTCCCTGCTACACCTCTCCCTCTCGCAGAAGCTCGGCGAAGCCCTGCTGCGATCACTGCTGCATCCACCACCACGCCGTCGTGCTGCTGGATCTTCATCAACCTCTCCTTCCCCCTTGATGGATCAAGAAGGAGGAGACGTCATCCGCTCCGTACGTGTGTTGAACGCGGAGGTGCCGTCCGTTCGGCACTTGGTCATCGGTGATTTGGATCACGGCGAGTACGACTCCATCATCCCCGTTCTCTTGAACGCTTCCGCACGCGATCTACAAGGGTATGTCGATGCACTCTCCTCTTGTTGCTAGTTGACTCCATAGATTGATCTTGGTGAAACGTAGGGAAAATTTTTGTTTTCTGCAACGTTCCCCAACAGCACTTGCCATTCTTACCTTAGTCCCCAGTTGCTCTTGTTATTACAAGATACCCCGAAATACTCGTTGTTGTTCTGAGAATCCTTGTGCCTACTGCCTTGCAGTTCCTTGTCACCTAGATACACCTATAAATTAATCCTCACACACACCAAGGATTTGTTTCTCCCCAGTTGTTCATGTGTTTCACCAAAGTCTTCGAAATACTATTTGACCTTCCGAAAATCCTTAGCAGCCTTTTGCTCTTGAAATTCTTGCTTGCATTATGGATAATCCCATAAGTCTCGTAATCATATTGGCATCCCTTGCCATTATGATTTTGAGTCCGTTGATTCAAAATGTTGCGAATGCTCGCAAATCCTCAACCAGATCCTAGAATTCATCCTTTCGACTCAGACGTCATTTTAAACATGGGCTGAATCTCGACCAATCAAATTGTTGTCGATTTTACCCCTATGCTCACTCAACTTATCCATCCTTAATCAGAGCGTTTACTTCTGATCCTTTGATTTGGAAATCAAATTCCTTTACATGTGAGCTTTGAATTAGCCAGTTGCTTCTTGTCGGTGTCAAAACCGGCGGATCTCGGGTAGGGGGTCCCGAACTATGCGTCTAGGATCGATGGTAACAGGAGGCAGGGGACACGATGTTTACCCAGGTTCGGGCCCTCTTGATGGAGGTAATACCCTACGTCCTGCTTGATTGATATTGATGATATGAGTATTACAAGAGTTGATCTACCACGAGATCGTGGAGGCTAAAACCCTAGAAGCTAGCCCATGGTATGATTGTTGTATATGATCTATCGACTAGCCTGGCCTCGGTTTATATAATGCACCAGAGGCCTAGGATAACAAGAGTCCTAGCCGAATACGCCAGTGGGGAGGAGTCCTTGTCTTGATCACCAAGTCTTGTGGAATCTTCCATGTATGCGGCAGCTATCCGAACTGGCCCATGAGTATACGGCCATGGGGGTCCTCGGCCCAATCTAACAGATCGGGAGACGACATGGTGAGTACCCCCTAGTCCAGGACACCGTCAGTAGCCCCCTGAACCGGTCTTCAAGTTAGGGATGCTCCTCGATTCTTCCGAACTGTTCTTCATCTTCGGTTGTCGGTCTTGAAAACTGGTTCAACAAATCTTCTCATCTTTGATCTTGAGGATCGCCGAAATGCATTCGACGAGTTTACACGTCGGGTATCTGAGGAGCCCCTTTAAGTTTCCGGCCTTTATCAATGCCTTGTTATTTTTATGCCACACCTCGGGTTTGAAGTTGTTCCCAGGAGGCAGTGTCCTCTTGCGTCCGAGCTCTAACGCCGGACTGCATTCGAGGTATCTTTTGCAGCCGAGCACTAATGACGGACCGCTTCCGAGCTCCAACGTCGGAATGTATCCGAGCTCCAACGCCGGACTATGTCCAAGCTCCAACGCCGGACTATGTCCAAGCTCCAACGCCGAACTATGTCCAAGCTCCAATGCCGGACTGTATCCGAGCTCCAACGCCAGACTATATCCGAGGTGTCATAAATCACCTTGGTTCAAAAAAGTTGAAGGAGTTTAGCCGAGCTTAATGCCGGAAATGCCCTCTATGTAACCAGCCACTAGCGCCCGAGCTTTATGCCGGACTGCTTCCAAGGTGGTGCACCACCCCGACTGTGGGCCGATTTTTTGTCAATATTTTTGATTGGTGCAATTTATTCTCTGCCGAGATATATAGCCAGTAGCCCTCAAGGTGTGTATCGGTCTAAAACCCGAGATGCACCTGAAGGATGACATAGGACCGCTGATCCCAGTAGCCGCTGAGACTCAGGTTGATTTGCAAAATTGGTCTGAGGATCAACTCCTAGCTCAGCAGAATACTTCGGGACACAAAAAGCGGTGTGCAGAGTCCTCGAGACTCAGGCTGGGTGCGGCCGACCAACCTGAGGATCAAAATCTCCTCGGAAACTATATTGCACTTAAAATTTTATGCATTGGACAGGCAATGTAGTAGCCCCCGAGACACTGGTCGGGTGGCAACACCAGATCAGGGGATCGATGTGCCCCTTTAATATTTGTAAATAATAAGCCTGAAGCCCAGTAGCCCCCGAGCCTTAATGCGGGCACGGGTGGCCGAATTAAGGATCGATATCCATAGTAAAATCAAAAATTATGTGTAATGACTATGTGTCCAAGTACTTTACGTCATTAATGCTCGGATCCGCATTGTACAAAACTTTGTTGACCGACCATCGGCTTCCACCTCCTCGGCCAGTAGCCGAGGAGTGTTTGTCCTACTTTATAAAGCCTTTATGAGGGCAAAGATTTACGACAAACAAGGCAATCTGGCCATATGGTTTTATAAACAAAGGTACGCAGAGAAATATGTTATATTATTGTTTAACATAAGAAATGTCTTCCAAAGAAAATAGTCCCGCTATCGGTTCCTTTCTTTGGGTTGTCAAGCTAAGCATGATCATGAAACCTTAGCTCTAATGTAAGAGTAAAATATCGAGGATTTAGTTTGGGAGGCTAGTTAATAGCCCCCGGTAGTGTTTGGCGATAGTCGAGGTCAAGCCGCAAACACTTCGGCCATTGTTATGAATGGCCTGTCATTTAACACCGTCATTGGATCGCTGACCAGTTTACGCTTATTGTGACAGTCAGTTTTCGGCTTTCTCCACTAAGGTGCTTAACCATGTGAGTTGGAAGCACAATCGCAGTGGTTCTCCCTTTGCACACCTAGCCGAACAAAGTGGAATGTAGGAGGCAAGGGCAGGAGCCAGGCAACCCAACTATTGACCGAAGACACAATTCGAAACCAATGCATATATAGTGAGATCCGAGAATGTTTTTGCCGAATCTATAAAGGTGTCCGGCATTGCACTGTGAGACTTGTGCTGGAAACACACAAATAGTTTAAAAAGTGCCAAAAAGCTTGGAAAACCAAAAAAACATGACGTCCGAACAAGAGCAAGTGTTAGGTGCCAATCCGAAAATTGGAAGAGAAAGAAAAAATTGTGCTTCTGTCGTGTTTTGACAACGACCAAGAAGAAAACACATTTACACCTCATATATAAATTTTAAGAGCCCCCAAGTGACTTGGGTAAAAGAATTTTATATATAATGATTGTATGTACCGAAGTACTTATATCATATATGTGTTCACCCGAACTTTAAACGCGTCTTAACTGACCGTCGGCTTCTCCCTCTTCGGCCAAGGGCCGAAAAGTGTCATGTACTCCGCCTGTCGAGAGTATCGACGGTGTTTCCGATGACCAGGAAATCAGGCCATAAGGCTGTAACAGACAAAGCGCTCTCAGAGAACTTATGCTATATTACTAACGAGGTGTAAGAAGCATCTTCGAAGAAAATAGTACCCCCACCAATACCTTTCTTCAGTGCTCATTATTACTATGAGACTTGTGCAATAGATTTTTTGTACTCATGAGTTCCGTTGTGTGCCGACCATGATTGAAAACAATAAGAGCGCTAGCTTTCGGCTTCACCCAGTCTGAGGTCAGAGCTCGGATGAACCGATCGTGACAATCGCAGAGGTGCTCCCTTTACTCCCTAGCCGAACAATCGGGAACGTAGGGGTAAGCACAGGAGCCAGGCAACCCAGCTTGCAGATCGCTTAGGTCAATATGGTGCATATTGTGGCGTAATACACGAACAAGGAACGAAGCCGTACAAGTATAATCATATGCAAGAGGAAAATCTCCATCAAGGGAGCCCCCAAATAAACGGGGTATTTGAATATGCGAGTCACAAACAAAGTTATGACAAGGAGATTCTCTACAAGATACTTTTTTCCAAAAAGGTATAATGATTGGTCGAACCGAACACAAGTTAAAAATTTAAAACTTTGAGCATGAAGGCAACTTAGCTGGTTAATGTGTTTGGTATTGATGACGCGGTCCGAGCTTGATGCGGGACAAGGTTCCATCCCCCAAGCCGATCCCGAGGTGGCGGAGCAAAGAGCTCAGCACTCCGAAGTGGTGACATAACACGGTCAATGCAGGCCGGCAGAGTGATGCCGAAGTCCCCGGCGTGGGGTAATGAAGTGTTGACGAAGCCCCCCGTCTAGCCGAGGTGGCGTGGTATGTCAATATGCCGAGTTGACAATACTGCCCAACCCGGATCATTTTCCTATGCACAAAAAATAGTGCAAACCGGATATAATAGTAATAATAATAATTAAAAAAAATCGTTGCATAATAAATAATTTATGCAAAGTGCGTAATAAAAGAAATATGGCCTGGCGCCGAAGTCAATGTCGATGCAGGGCGTCGGCGTGATGCGGTAAAGGCGTGGCAAAGCCTGAATTCACAGGTCGGTCTGAGTTCCGGATGCGGCGTTCGCCGGACCATGTACGGAAACTAACGAAATACTATGCGACCATCGTTAATGCGGCCATCATTTGATAGACCTGTGTACATATGATGAACAAACCAGAGTAATAATTCCTTGGGAAAAATGAACCCGGACAAGCAAAAAATACTAGGATTAATAGCACCTGGTTTATTTGTTGTAGCAATCCGAAGAAAGGTGATTCCGAAAATTGGGACTCGATCCGCACACCCATTTCTTGATGGGCGATAAATAGACGGTATGGCGATGCTGGCAAAGGTTGGCTCGCCGAGGCAAAGCCCTAGGTCCAGCTAACGTGGCGGAGCTGGTCGGCTAGTGATGCCGAAGTCTCCGGAGTAGGTTGATGAAGAGATGGCGAAGCCCCCGGTCCAGCCGAGATGTCGAAGCTTCGATGTCAGCCGATGAGTCGAAGTAGGTAGGCGTGATGGACACCAGCTTGAAGAAGCAATAGCGCAGCCCTGCCGATGCAGGTCGTGACGTGGTCGATGCCGGCTTGATGAAGTGACCGTGCGGCGATGTCGGTATGCCTGCTCCGTGTAATCCACGGGGCGGCGATGTTGGTGATGATTTATCCTTCGCGATGCCGGACTCTTGTTCGGCTTGCCGAGATGATGATCCGAAGAAGTTGAGCTCGGCTCAACAAAGTGACGACGTGTCTAGCGCAGGTCGGCAGCCTTGGAGCAATATTGCCGGACTGGTTTGACACCAGCATGATGATGAAGATGACCTCAGGGGAGGCTTAAAAATTTACGGGCACGTGTTTAAAAACAATGCACAATACCCTAGAAGAGAATTCCTCTAAAAAAGTTGTCCAATATCACGTTCATAAAGAAACATGAATTCGGGTCGGATCTGTATTCGCGCAGAAAACGGGTCCGAAAATTGATCCACTCATCGGAAGGTTCCTGGAGTTTGAAATGTAGGATCGAGCTGAAATTTGGAGGGGTGGTAGATATGAGAATTCCGTAGTAGATGAACGGTTGGATCTTCCAAAGGACCTCCGAGCTGGGCTCTGGAGACCACACCCTACACTCATCAAGATTCCCGTCCAGATTTGACAGGTCTCCGGTATATCGTAGATTGTCGGAGATTCCTCCATCGGAACTCGACAAAATTTTGCATGGCTGTTGTAGACGTAATTCCGCACTATTCCACTGAAGCAATCGTCAAACCGACGCTCGAGGAGGTGGTGAAGGCGAATACAAGTTCGCTGTCCATAAAACAGCACGGCCGCCCGAGGGCAATGTTGATGTTGAGCCCTCGAGCTTCATGGATGACTCCTCTATGATCATGATAGAGATCGGAGTTGATGTTGAAGAAGGCCCCCGTCCGAACATGATGATCGGAGATGGAGCACGGTCCTCGGTCGAGCCGGCGACGAAGACGCCGGCGTCGCAGTTGACCTGCGGGCGAGCCATTGATCCTCTTGCCGATCACACAGCGGGACTCTCAATGAAAGCACCAATGTCGGTGTCAAAATCGGCGGATCTCAGGTAGGGGGTCCCGAACTGTGCGTCTAGGATCGATGGTAACAGGAGGCAGGGGACACGATGTTACCCAGGTTCGGGCCCTCTTGATGGAGGTAATACCCTACGTCCTGCTTGATTGATATTGATGATATGAGTATTACAAGAGTTGATCTACCACAAGATCGTAGAGGCTAAAACCCTAGAAGCTAGCCTATGGTATGATTGTTGTATATGATCTATCGACTAGCCTGGCCTCGGTTTATATAATGCACTAGAGGCCTAGGATAACAAGAGTCCTAGCCGAATACGCCGGTGGGGAGGAGTCCTTGTCTTGATCACCAAGTCTTGTGGAATCTTCCATGTATGCGGCAGCTGTCCGAACTGGCCCATGAGTATACGGCCATGGGGGTGCTCGGCCCAATCTAACAGATCGGGAGACAACGTGGTGAGTACCCCCTAGTCCAGGACACCGTCACTTCTATAATCCAATGCATTTGCATTGTTTCTTCCTCTAGTTGTGTGCCGATACTCACATCAGCTTCGATATGGTCCGTCGGACCCTTTGTTGAAATATCATCCGACAGTGTCCTTCGTATACAAAAACCTCGAGAAGTTCCTTCCCTGATACATAATTCCTTTGGTAAATCGTATCCTCTATTTTGGCCAACCATGATCTGCTCTTGAGTTGGTGATGTTTACTATGAATTTTGTGGTATATGTTCCTAAGATGCCCCGATGGGTTGAACCAACGCCTTCCCTAATCTGTGTGAACCCGAAAGATTTCACGGGTCATACTTAACTAGTATTACACTAGGTAAAACTTTCAGCAACTAATGTCATTTTTGAAACATGAGAAGTGAATGGAAGGTTATGCATTGAAGAAGTGGGAGTCGACCTTGAACTTTGTGTTCATGCCCATGGACACGATGTAGATCTTATCATTAAAGCTTCTCTTAAATTAATTATTCCCTCAGTATAAGTTCTTATATCTGGGATCCGACCTTTTGCGATCATGGTTCCGACCAAGTTCTCCTTTAACTTCCATTTCTCCGACAAGTTATAGTACTTGTCTTCTGCAGATCAATATATCTCTGCAACCTCTATATTGACCTTCCTTCGAGTATACCCTCCAGTATCTCGAGAATATCAAAGAACTGTGTTGCTTCCTATGAGTCTTCATCTAGTATTGCTTCTCATCGATTTCAAATTTCCCCCGGGTTCTGAGCTATTAGTCACTCGAGAACACCGATATGTGAACCGAGTCCGTAGTCTGATTCATTAACTCTAAGTAATTTTTGTTGCTTATGAGTTTAATAATCCTTCAATTCATTCCTAGCCCAATCGGCTATATCATTATTGTGCTAAATTTTAACTGTGCTACCTGGTCCTTCTTCCTGAATCACAATTTTCGATGATGAGCTAAGCTTACGTCGATCTTCCTTATCATGTCATTTCACCTCGAACAACAAACTTGGTTAGGAGTTTGTGTCATACCCTTGGTTCCAATAACCTTTCGCTTCACCATTCATTGGACTCGTTGTCATCACCGACCGATTACATCTTGAAATCTCTCGACAAATGTGTCATGTTCATCATCAACATTCTGAGCTCTTCCAAGGTAGCTATTGGATTCTTGATGAGAAATGCCATCCTTTCCCTTGATGATTTGTGTTGTCGTCGACCACTTATTGCCTTCCTCCAACAGAAACTTGTTCGTGTTTTGTGTTATACCTAGAGATCCGTGCTATCCAGCAATTATTCTTCTTTACCTTGGAGTATTACCATCTTTTATGTCAAGATTGTCGTGAGAATTTCACTACCTCTTGAGAATTCTTGATACCAGTAAAACTTATCACCATCACCACTCCTTCTTGGTCCTCGTGTTGTTCCTAACCGGAATATCGATAAATGAACTATGATGTGTGAATTCAAAACTTCTAGCAACCCTATTGCTTTGAACCAATGTTTAATTGTGTATGTTTTCCTCGAGCATACATCTTTACATCATTTTGATTTGACAAATGTTATCTCCTTGTTCACCTAATTGGGGAGATCCATCTCTTGAAAATCTCGATGGATTGACACTAAGTCCACCAGCCACCCCCTCATCCTCTCCTTGGGTTAATGATGAACTCATGATACGGGACTTGCTTCCATAGTTCATTTCCTGAAAATCTTACAATGTCATCTCGACAATTGCGTTGCACCTTTTCTTTCTCAGGCATCTTGAGTCTGAGGTATCCTGACACCTATCATATCTGAATCTTGGTCGAATATGATGGTTGGAACATATTTCCAAGAGTAATAACATTAGTCTTTGACCCGATAAGGTGATGTCATGCCTAGCACACCTGGCCAGAGGACCTATTGTTATAGTTTCCATTTTAGTAAGGTTATCCATTCTTCAATGAGGAAATTGTAAGACTTATTATATAAGTTGTCCCTGATGGATCCTTTGTGTATCCATAGCATGATCCTTACCTGATGACCATGTCAATGCTATCTCGAAGCATGTCTGTGGTACTCCGATTTTCAACAAGAACATTTGAAGCCAATGCTACCATTGTATGGGTAATGTCATGAAATTTCTCTCCCCTTACCTAAAGGGTTTTCTACATGATATCCTGCCACGGATATCATGCTCTGCTTGTCCTTGGGAAGGATATATCCCTGAATTATGTGTTTAAAACACATTTTCCTTTCCATTCTTCTGTTTAATCTGATAATCACATTTTGCTTTCCATTGTTTTGTTTAACCTTCTTGAGGTTTATATGATCTAAGCCGTAATAAGTCACTGCTTTTGTAAGCACCTCGGTGTACAACTCTGTCAGTAAGAACCTGTTACTATTGATTGATGACATTCTGGTATCCACCGATGGATGAGAACTTTGCCTAATGGTCCGCCTCGTTCAACGAGCAGGAAAATGGTTCTCTTCGTCCCTCGCCCTTGGTACCGATGTTGTTGCGAACATAACTGATAGGCTATCCTCTGACATGCCTTGTTATCATGACTGTACAAGATATCACCGCCCTTTCTACTTTTAACCTACATGGTGGGCCCATAACCCACAGTTCCATAGGATCGAAACCTGACTCTCTTGTACACCCTGTTGTCCAAGTTATTCCTCACGCTTGACTTCGTATATAATTCATGGGCCACCTGCCTAGTGATCTATTCTGGTATCAGACAAAATACTTACTTCCCTTGCTCTACACCCCTTTCACGTTTCATTTCAGGCATCGAACAATTGCCTGCTCACTCAAAACTTCTCAGGGTACCTTCTTACTTTGCTCTCGATATCTTCTTAAGCTTCAATTCGAGGGTTACTTCCGCCACCTTTCCTGATATTATCTACCAGATAAGCAACATGGTAGCGGTTCGTTCTTTCGAAGTTAACCCTTGTCCTTCGTACGTAAGTTGGAGTTCCCGAGGAAAGGATGCTGACTTCATCATGGTGACCTGAAGCAGGGGAATGGAGACATCAACGTGATGGATTGACCTCTTCGAGAAGAGCAACTAAGACCGAGAACACTCGCTAGAATTTCGTAACCAGAACCACCCCACCTTACGCCTCTTAAATCTCGTGACGAGATTTCTTGTAGTGGAGGAGAATTGTGATGCCCGGGTAATTAAGCTACAGTAAACCCTTGCTAATCATGCCAGGTCATCATAATTAAATTTTTGCTAAACCTCACTTGTTTCAAACTGAGATCAATTTCAAATTCAAATAACAAGTCAAATTATTATTTCTTTAAGCTATCAAATAAAAATGTTCGATGGGTGGCAAATATTCACTAAATAATGAACATGTTGGAACCAACCTCATTTGGTTTCCCAAATTGCCCCTGGAATTCATTTACTGGAATAACAAGATTAAATAAGAGCATTTTAATTCAACTATAAATTAGAACAGTTCCAGTTGGCCTCAAACTTTTTGCGCAACCTTATAGTGTTGGCTAGGAATCATATGCAAAGTTTCATAATCAACAAAAATCAGTTGGCAGCTAAAAATAAATAGAAAAGTATAAAATAAAAAGAAAAGAACGGAAAATAACAACAACAAAATAAAGAGAGAACCCCCAAACCCCCTGGGCCATCTGGCCCAGCTGCTAGCCAGGCCGGCCTCAACCGGCCCAGGCGGCGCCCCCACTCCCCCATCCCCCCCGACAACCCACCCCTCACCCACTCCCCCCCCACACGATCCCCTCCCTCCCTGTCTCCCCCCCCCCCCCGATTCAGATCGGAGGAAATGACCCCGTCGACGCCGCCATCGCGCCTCCCTCCCCCTCCGCGACGCCACCGCCTCGCGGCGCCGCACCTCCTGCCGCCTCCTTCCTCTCCCTTGTGCACCGCCTCGACTTCCCCGAGCTCCGCGCGCTCCATCCCTGGCTGCCCCGACCCCGTCGCCGGAACCACGTCGCCTCGCCGGACCGCCAGCGCCATTGTCCTCCCTGCGTCGCCTTCAACCCCGACTCCTCCCCGAGCACACCTCGCTCAACTACAGGGCTCGGTGATCCCCCGTATCCTCTATCCCTTTCGCTCACCGTTGGCCCCGACCACGCTCTCTGCGCATGACCGCGCCTAGGCGCGCACCGCGCCCGCCTGCGCCTCCTCTAACTGTCGTGGCATGCCATCCCCCCTTGCACACCCCGCGCCGTCACGCGCCGCTTCGTCCCTCTTTCTACTCCACACCGCGCCAACCGCTGCCACACGCGCCCATACCTCGTCACCGGTCCATCCGCGCCGTCCCGCTCCTCGCGCCCATCATCGCATCACCCGCCGATGCGGCGCGCCCCGCTGCTGCCCTCCCGGGCATGCGCCCACGTGTTGGCCTCGCCGGCCTCGCCCATCGCGCGCATCCCTGGCCGCCAGCGCCCCGAATGCTAAATGTTTCTTGCTCAATTATCCAAACACCGTTGTATGCGTAATGTCATGAAATTTATCTCCCCTTACCTAAAGGGTTTTCTACATGATATCCTGCCACGTATATCATGCTCTGCTTGTCCTTGGGAAGGATATATCCCTGAATTATGTGTTTAAAACACATTTTCCTTTCCATTCTTCTGTTTAATCTGATAATCACATTTTCCTTCCATTGTTTTGTTTAACCTTCTTGAGGTTTATATGATCTAAGTAGTAATAAGTCACTGCTTTTGTAAGCACCTCGGTGTACAACTCTGTCAGTAAGAACCTTTACTATTGATTGATGACATTCCGGTATCCACCGATGGACGAGAACTTTGCCTAATGGTCCGCCTCGTTCAACGAGCAGGAAAATGGTTCTCTTCGTCCCTCGCGCTTGGTACTGATGTTGTTGCCAACATAACTGATAGGCTATCCTCTGACATGCCTTGTTATCATGACTGTACAAGATATCACTGCCCTTTTTACTTTCAACCTACATGGTGGGCCCATAACCCAAAATTCCATAGGATCGAAACCCGACTCTCCTGTACACCTTGTTGTCCAAGTTATTCCTCGCGCTTGACTTTGTATATGATTCACGGGCCACCTGCCTAGTGATCTATTCTGGTATCAGACGAAATACTTACTTCCCTTGCCCTACATCCCTTTCACGTTTCATTTCAGGCATCAAACGATTGCCTGCTCACTCAAAACTTCTCAGGGTACCTTCTTACTTTGCTCTCAATATCTTCTTAAGATTCACTTCGAGGGTTACTTCCGCCACCTTTCCTGATATTATCTACCAGATAAGCAACATGGTAGCGGTTCGTTCTTTCGAAGTTAACCCTTGCCCTTCGTACGTATGTTGTAGTTCCCGAGGAAAGGATACCGACTTCATCATGGTGACCTCGAGCAGGGGAATGGAGACATCAACGTGATGGATTGACCTCTTCGAGAAGAGCAACTAAGACCGAGAACACTCGCTAGAATTTCGTAACCAGTACCACCCGACCTTACGCCTCTTAAATCTCGGGACGAGATTTCTTGTAGTGGAGGAGAATTGTGACGCCCGGATAATTAAGCTACAGTAAACCCTTGCTAATCATGCCAGGTCATCATAATTAAATTTTTGCTAAACCTCACTTGTTTCAAACCAAGATCAATTTCAATTTCAAATAACAAGTCAAATTATTATTTCTTTAAGCTATCAAATAAAAATGTTCGATGGGTGGCAAATATTCACTAAATAATGAACATGTTGGAACCAACCTCATTTGGTTTCCCAAATTGCCCCTGGAATTCATTTACTGGAATAACAAGATTAAATAAGAGCATTTTAATTCAACTATAAATTAGAACAGTTCCAGTTGGCCTCAAACTTTTCGCGCAACCTTATAGTGTTGGCTAGGAATTATGTGCAAAGTTTTATAATCAACAAAAATCAGTTGGCAGCTAAAAATAAATAGAAAAGTATAAATAAAACAGAAAAGGAAAATTAACCAACAACAAAATAAAGAGAGACCCCCCACGGGCCAGTCGGGCCCAGCTGCTAGCCCAGGCCAGGCTCAAACCGGCCCAGGTCGGCGCCCCTCACTCCCCATAACCCCCCTGGGCACCCGAACCCTAGCGCCCACGTCACCCACTCCCCCACATGATCCCCTCTCCTTCCTCTGTCTCCCCCTCCGATTCAGATCGGAGGAAATGTACCCGCCGTCGCCGCCCATCGCGCTCCCCTCCCCGCTCCGCGACGCACCATCGCCGCGCCGCCGTGGCCATCCCTCTGTTGCCTCCCCTGGCCACCGGCGCCGCGTACGCCGTGTGTGCCCAATGCCCCTCGGGCGTGCGCCCGATCGGGCAGCGCCCATACGCCTGCGCTTGTTTAGCCCTATGGGCCAATGACATGTGGGGCCTAGCCCCAAAACGAAAATGAAAAAAAGAGAATTAAAAAATAAATAATTAATAATTAAAATAATTAATTAATTAAGTTAATTAATCTTGTTTAATTAATCTAATCAACTAGTTAAGTTAATTAAACCCTAATTAGACTAAACAGTCAATGATGAACGGGACCCACCTGTCAGGTTGACCAGGTCAACTGCTGACATCATGATGACGTCAGCAAACACTATTCTGGATAATGTTGAATTAAAATATTTAAATAAATCCTAAAAATGATTTAATTCTTTTAAAATTAATATAAAATAAACCGTAGCTCGGATGAAAAGACTTTGTACATGAAAGTTGCTCAGAACGACGAGACGAATCCGGATATGCAACCCGTTCATCCGCCATGCATCCCTAGCATAGCAAACACGCAACTTTCCCCCTCTGGTTTGTCTGTCCGAAAACGCAAAACACCGGGGATATTTCCCCGGATGTTTCCCCCTTCACCGGTACCACCTCTTACCGCGTTAGGGCACCCCTAGCACCGCTACTTGTCATGTCATGCATCTCTATGCATATGTTTGCTTAATATTTATTGTTTCTTCCCCCCTGTTCTCTCGCTAGACACCGAGACCGACGCCGCTGCTACCCAGTACGACTACGGTGTTGACGACCCCTCTCTCTTGCCTGAGCAACCAGGCAAGCCCCCCCCCTTAATCACCAGATATCGCCTACTCTTCTTTCTACTGCTTGCATTAGAGTAGTGTAGCATGTTACTGCTTTCCGTTAATCCTACTCTGATGTATAGCGTGTCATTGTTGCTACAACTGTTGATACCTTAACCGCAATCCTAAATGCTTAGTATAGGATGCTAGATTATCATCACTGGCCCTACATTCTTGTCAGTCTGCCATGCTATACTATCGGGCCGTGATCACGTCGGAGGTGATCATGGGTATATACTTATATATATATATATATATATATTGAACTAACGGTTTCAAGGTGGTTGTACTGATGTTTTCGAAGCGGTTGAACTGATGCTTTCAGTTGTGTTTAACAGATCGTCTTCTTTAGTTCAAAAACTTTTTGTAATTTTTTTGTCGAAACGTGGCGTGTAATATATCGTTGGAAAGCTCTTGACAACCATATTTCAAGTATATTGAACGTTTTTGCAAAATCATTATGGTTTAAGAGCAGTTTTGAAAAAACCATTTTTTCAAAACCGAAAATGTGAATCGTATTTTGGACTCAATTTTCAAACGGTTTGTCGGAATTGAGCAAATAAGATGGCGTTGGAAAGCTGGTGAAAATCCGCATCTTCCATATATGTATTGTTTTTTCTAATTCTATATGATTTAAAAGTAATTTGAAAACGGTTTTAATTCTGGGATTGACGCAAATGATACGGCGTTGGAAAGCTATGTAAAATGCGCAACTTTTTCGTATAGAAATGTTTTTCTAATTCCTTACGGTTTAAAAACGAATTCGAATACGGTCAAATTTGATTTTGAACGCGATTTTTTAAAAGTTTGTCGAAATATGGCAAATAATATACCGTTGGATAGCTATCGAAAATGCGAAACTTAGTCATGTTGAACGTTTTCTCTACTTCGCAACCGTTTAAGAGTAATTTTGAATACGGCATGACGGATCCTGCTGTTTTCTCGTGTGAAAAACAGAGTAGTCGTACTGATATATATGTATGTTTGTACTGAGCTATTTTTTGTAGAGTAATTTTGAATGGTTCCGAAAAAGGGTATTTGTACTGATGCTTGCATGGGTTTGTACTAAGCGTGTTTTCACTAACTAGACTTTGCTCTGTTTTTTGGTAATATTTTTCTCGTAAGTTTTCAACGGTTTACTGTATCGTCGCCCCTGTACTTGTATGGTTTGTATCATCGAACTGAATGATATTTTATTAAAAAAAATGTGTTTGTTTTGTTTCCTTTTTTAACTCAACATTTTTTTGACAACGTTGTTCTGAACTTCTCTCATTTTACGACTTGTACTGAGGTACTTACTAAGCAGGATTTTCATGGGGTTTCTTTTTTTGCTTGAACTTTACAATTTGAATTTCTGCCATTTCTTTTATTCCGAACGGACCACCGTTTTTAACTCGTACTGAGGTACTTACTACGCCCGAACTGGGGTGGCTGTCGCGTGTCTCGGCGTGTTTTGAACTCGATGATATTTTTTCATCAATTTACTGCCCATTTTTTTCATCACACTTGAGAGTGATTAATAGGTTTACTTACTGGCCAGTAACACATGAACTCCTCAGGCAATAATACATGAACTCCTCGGGGAGGGGGTGCGGGGCGGCACGCTGGAGGGAGGGACTGCGGGGCTGCGCGCTGGGGGAGGGGGTGGCGGGGCTGCGCGCTGGAGGAAGAAGAAAGGCGGCGTAAGTTGGGGTCGCCGCGGCATGGGTCTGGTCTGCGGCATCGGGGTGCGTCTGGCGGGGGTGTCGCGCGGGGGAGGGAGGAGGTGGCGCGCCGGCGGGGAGGGGGCAGTGCACGGCGGGGGAGGGAGGAGGCGGCGCACAGGGGGGAGGGAGGGTGCGCGCACCGGCGGGGGAGGCGCACGACGGGGGAGGGAGGGGGCGGTGCACCGGCGGGAGGGAGGGGGCGGCGCAGGGGTGGGGAGGGAGGGGGCGGAGCGCCGGCGGGGTGGGAGGGGGCGGCGCGCTGGAGGAGGAGTTGGGGATCGGGAGGGAGGTGGTGGGTTCGGTCGCCGTCGCTCCTATATAGGGCCGGAGGGTAACGGAATATTATTCTGTTACTAGTAACAGAATAGCCCTGTCCTATATATATATATATACATAGGTGGTGACTAAAGTCGGGTCGGCTTGTTGAGTACCCGCAAGTGATTCTGATGTGGGGGCTGAAGGTGCAGGTGGCTCCATCCAGGTAGTGGTGGGCCTGAGTTCCCGACGGCCCCTGACTGTTACTTTGAGGCGGAGCGACATGGCATGTTGAGACCACCTAGGAGAGAGGTGGGCCTGGCCCTGGTCGGCGTCCGTGGTTATGTTAAAATAACACGCTTAACGAGATCTTGGTATTTGATCTGAGTCTGGCCACCGGCCTATACGCACCAACCAACTATGCGGGAACAGTTATGGGCACTCGACGTCGTTGTATCGCCGAATCCTTCGTGACGTCAGTGACTGAGCGGCGCGCGCCGGATTGGACCGTAAGCCTGCTCTTGTATTAAGGGGGCTAGTTCTGCTTCCGGCCGCCCTCGCAACGTGCAGGTGTGCAATGGGCGATGGGCCCAGACCCCTACGCCATATGATTTAAACCGGCGTGCTGACCTCTCTGTTGTGCCTAGGTAGGGCTGCGACGTGTTGATTGCTACCTCTTGAGCTTGCGTTGGTTTTCCCCGAAGAGGAAGGGATGATGCAGCAAAGTAGCGTAAGTATTTCCCTCAGTTTTGAGAACCAAGGTATCAATCCAGTAGGAGGCCACGCTCAAGTCCCTCGTACCTGCACAAAACGATAGCTACTCGCAATCAACGCGATTAGGGGTTGTCAATCCCTTCACGGTCACTTACAAGAGTGAGATCTGATAGATATAATATTTTTGGTATTTTTGGTATAAAGATGCAAAATGAAAAGTAAAAGGCAAAATAAAAAGTAAAGCAAGATTAAAGTGATGGAGATTGATATGATGAGAATAGACCCAGGGGCCATAGGTTTCACTAGTGGCTTCTCTCAAGAGCATAAGTATTCTACGGTGGGTGAACAAATTACTGTTGAGCAATTGACAGAATTGTGCATAGTTATGAGAATACCTAGGCATGATCATGTATATAGGCATCACGTCCGTGACAAGTAGACCGAAACAATTCTGCATCTACTACTATTACTTCACTCATCGACCGCTATCCAGCATGCATCTAGAGTATTAATTTAAAAACAAAGTAACGCTTTAAGCAAGATGACATGATGTAGAGAGATAAATTCATGTAATATGAAATAAACCCCATCTTGTTATCCTCGATGGCAACGATGCAATACGTGCCTTGCTGCCCCTTCTGTCACTGGGAAAGGACACCACAAGATCGAACCCAAAGCTAAGCACTTCTCCCATGGCAAGAACTACCAATCTAGTTGGCCAAACCAAACGGATAATTCGAAGAGATTTGCAAAGATAACCAATCATACATAAAAGAATTCAGAGAAGATTCAAATATTATTCATAGATAGACTTGATCATAAACCCACAATTCATCGGTCTCAACAAACACACCGCAAAAAGAAGATTACATCGAATAGATCTCCACGAGAGAGGGGGAGAACTTTGTATTGAGATCCAAAAAGAGAGAAGAAGCCGTCTAGCTACTAACTATGGACCCAAAGGTTTGAGGTAAACTACTCACACTTCATCGGAGAGGCTATGATGATGTAGAAGCCCTCCATGATGACGGCCCTCTCCGGCGGAGCTCTGGAACAGGCCCCAAGATGGGATCTCGTGGATACAGAAAGTTGCGGCGGTGGAATTAGGTTTTTGGCTCCTGTTCTGATCGTTTGGGGGTATGTAGGTATATATAGGAGGAAGAAGTACGTCAGTGGAGCTCCGAGGGGCCCATGAGGCAGGGGGCGCGCCCCCCACCCTCGTGACCGCCTCTCTGATGCCTTGGCGTAGGGTCCAAGTCTCCAGGATCACGTTCGGTGAGAAAATCACGTTCCCGAAGGTTTCATTCCGTTTGTACTCCGTTTGATATTCCGTTTCTTCGAAACACTGAAATAGGCAAAAAACATCAATTCTGGGCTGGGCCTCCGGTAAATAGGTTAGTCCCAAAAATAATATAAAAGTGGAAAATAAAGCCCAATATAGTCCAAAACAGTAGATAATATAGCATGGAGCAATCAAAAATTATAGATACGTTGGAGACGTATCATTGATCTTCCGAGGCCGGGCATGACCTAGGAAAGTGTGTCCGGTCAAAGGGGATCGAGCGTGTTGGGAAATGTGGTGCACCCCTGCAGGGAAGTTAATATATTCGAATAGCCGTGATCTTCGGTAACAGGACGACTTGGAGTTGTACCTTGACCTTATGACAACTAGAACCCGATACTTATTAAAACACACCCTTCCAAGTGCCAGATACAACTGGTGATCGCTCTCTCACAGGGCGACGAGGGGAGGATCATCGGTTATGATTATGCTATGTGATGCTACTTGGTGAACTTACCATCTACTCTCTTCTTCTGCTGCAAGATGGAGGTTACAAGAAGCGTAGTCTTCGACAAGACTAGCTATCCCCCTCTTATTCCGGCATTCTGCAGTTCAGTCCACATATGATACCCTTATTTCATTTGATACCAATGCATACATATGTAGTGTAGCTCCTTACTTGCGAGTGCTTTGGACGAGTACTCATGGTTGCTTTGCTCCCCCTTTTCCCCCTTTCTATACCCGATTGCTGCGACCAAACGATAGAGCCCAGGAGCCAGACGCCACTGTCGATGACGACTACTACTACTCGGGAGGTGCCTACTGCTACGTGCAGCCCGCTGACGACGACCAAGAGTAGTTTAGGAGGATCCCAGGCAGGAGGCCTGCGCCTCTTTCGATCTGTATCCCAGTTTGTGCTAGCCTTCTTAAGGCAAACTTGTTTAACTTATGTCTATACTCAGATATTGTTGCTTCCGCTGACTCGTCTATGATCGAGCTCTTGTATTTGAGCCCTCGAGGCCCCTGGCTTATAATATGATTCTTGTATGACTTACTTTATTTGTAGAGTTGTGTTGTGATATCTTCCCGTGAGTCCCTGATCTTGATCGTACACGTTTATATGTATGATTAGTGTACGATTGAATCGGGGGCGTCACAACTACGCATACTGCTTCTTCCAAGGAAAATGCCACCATCGACAAATAGGAGATTTGAAATGGGTGGACCAGAGCGACCGTTCCTAATACCATGTAGTACGTCATAATTCTCCTTCTGTAGCAACGAACTTGACATGCCTTCAGTGCACAGAAGAAACAGGTAGGGGCTGATTGGATTACCCTGATGGATACATCTCAACGGCGCAACAAGTTCAATGAGCACTCCATTGACCCTGATAGCATACAAACATTGGTAACACATCGCATTACGAAGATGGTCCATGCATGGGCAAAACCAAGTTTTGACAGGCAACCACGAAGATAATTCCACTCAACACGATTATATGCTTTTATCATATCAATCTTCATGGCAAAGAAGAGTTTGTTAGTCTGTTGTTTTCTTGTAGTATGTAGAGACTCATAAACAATGAGAGAAATTGTCTATAATCAATCTTCTAGGAACAAAAGCACTCTGAAATTCATAAATGACAACAGGTAAAAGCAACCTCAAATGATTAGCCAAAACCTTAGAGGCAGTTTTGTAAAGAATGTTGCAAAGGCTAATAGGCCAAAAATTCTTGCGTCGTTTGGGTCTTGCAACTTTCGGAATGAAAACAATAACTTAATCATAAAAACCGTCAGAATAGGCCTCCCTTCCAAAAATGCTCCTGGCAGCCTGACAAATCTCCTCTCCCAAAAAAAAATCCCAATGTGTCTGGTAGAAGAGGGTCGGGAAATCATTCGTCCTGGGAGCTTTAGTGGGTCCCATCCGCAAAAGTGCAACCTTGATCTCTTCATCAGTGTAAGGTTTACATAAGTCATGATTCATCACATTAGTAACTTTGTGAGGAATAGCATCAAGAACGGTATCTACAACATCACAAGGTTCAAAAGTAGATAGATGCTCATAAAACTTATGCACCAACATTAAGGATATCATTGATTTGCAGGATTTTTAAAATGCAGGAATACGAAAATCGTAGAAATATAGTGTCATGTCATTTTTGTATCCTATGGAATTAAAAAAGTATGTACTATATTCCGAAAATTCCTAAGGATTTTAATCATGCGAATCAAATGATCATCGCAGTGAAAATTCATAAGGACATAAACCCTCTAGAAGTCCTACGGGATCATTTGAGTCAAAGGAGCTCTAACCGGTTTAAAGGGAGAGCACAATCATGAAGTGTGTAAACTGATGCATTCACTACAACCCTTGTTAGCCCTAGCGCTCTATCAAACATCTTAAAGCAAGTGTAACCCCCTCCACAAGGGCAAAGTTGATGACGACGTCAGTAGGAGGCCACCGTCATGGCCGCTATCACGGGAATCAATTTTTTACCCAGTAAACTTTTCGAATGTTCACATTATATTCAAATGAAGTGGCAGAGGTGACAACAACAACATCACCCCACTTGAAGAAGAAGGTTTGGCAGTGAGGCACTATCACACATACTGCGAGAGTGGTAAGGAGATATATATGGCAAATGAGGGAGTTGTTGAGAATAAATGAACAAACGAGCGCAATAGATGGAAGATGGCGCAGAAGCGAATGTAGGAAGACTCTATTTTGTCGTTTTGCTGTCTGAATTTAACTTCACGCAGTATTTATGCCATGTTGCTTGTCAAATAAAACACTCAATCTTGCATTGAATTTATGTCGCGGCTCAAGTTAAGCTCTACATAGAAAACGACAATCCAGCTTCGATTTAGCTGCGGATGCTTAATCTGTATGCGTCAAAATAACAGAAAGTGTTAATAGCCAAATGGAATAAATTGATAAAATAATACATAAAACAAGATTATCATGCCAAACTCAACCTTAAGCCGCAAAATATAAGCATGACAATCTTTCCTACACAAATCATTGCAAATTTCCATGCTACTTTTGTACATCAGAATCAAATATGAACACACCTACCCGTTATATCTAATTTTTATGCAAGCATAATACTCACTTTTATTATCATTAACTTTGTGTTGAATAAACGTTCTCGCTTACTCCAACACCCAAATCAGAGAGAGTGGGGAGAGGGAGAGGGGAAATGAATCATGTGCTGAGGTCGGCATCCACGTGTCCGTGCATCAGCCGCGTGCACGCCGACCGCCACGCACCGGTCGCCCGCCCGCCCACGCACCGGTCGCCCGCCCGCCCACGCACCGGTCGCCGCCGGTACCCCCTCCACACAGGGGCAAGCAAGTAGCACGGGATAAAAGCCAACCACCCTCGTCCTCTCTACCCATTTCTTCTTCCCCTGCCCAGATCAAGAAAACCGTGTCCTAGAATCCACCGAGATCGCTGGAAAGGCGACATCCTCCGTAGACTCTTCTCGCTCCCCTCGTCGGCACGGATCGAGCGGTTGTCTTAGTTGGAAGATTTCCCCTTTCTTTCCCTTCTGGTCGCTGGCCGGAGAGACGGCGTGTCGGGGTCTGCGGAGATGGTGGCCGAGGCGGAGGTGATGCATCAGCAGCCCGCGCCGGTTCTGGAGGTGCAGTACCGCCGGTGCGTCGCCAAGGGGGCCGGGATGTCGGCGGTCGCCGTGCCGGAGGTGGAGGTGGAGGTGGAGGTCGCCGTCGAGCTGCCTCGCATGGTGAGTCCCGCCGCTAAGACTCCTCCCTCTCTTTACTCCTATGCTCGTCCTGAGACCGTATATCCCCAAAGAGATCGGGGAATTTTATCAACGGATCAGCTGTAGCTCCTGTAGGCTTTCTTGTCTGATTTTTAGAACAGATTTGTGGAAGCAGTCAGCTCAAAATTCCATGTATTGTTGTGAATGAATTATTATGGCCATACTATTCTTGAAGCTTGCTTATACTGGTTAGGGAAGTTTGGTTTCTCTTCCTCTTAGTACAGGGAATGGTTATCTGCTTGTGGATGCAAAAGTCTGACACCCTTTCATAGAAAAAGTAGCTCCCTTTTAGAGGGTTCTGGTTCTAGGGTGGTGTGGTGGTGGTTGTAGGCCACAGAGAAGGTGGGTGCTCTAATTATTGGAGCCATTTGTGTAGTGTGTAGAGTTGTTGAATCGTAGTAGCATATGTGCTTTTGCAAAGTGCTGTTTCTTCTCAATCAAGTCAGACAATATCAGGTTTGTGCTGCAAATATGTGTCATCTGACGACGAAACGATTTAGACCATTTTGGTACACAAGTAGTCCGGGCTTTTAATCATGTCAGTTTAGTAGACTATGGAGAAAAGCTTATCTTGATTGTATTTGTTTCGAATCCAAGAAACATGGTGGTAACGTTTCACGTTTGGTATAGGGATTGGCGAACACCGATGGTGCGACGAGCGTGTCCGCTGAGACACTACAGTTTGTACCCAATATTCGGTCTGGAAGCTTTGCTGATATCGGACCTAGGAGGTACATGGAAGATGAACACATCCGGATAGATGATCTTTCAGCTCATCTTGGCTCGCTGTTGGTGTGCCCTCTACCTAGCGCCTTCTATGGGGTAAGTCAGTAAGTGATTATTGTGTACTCCCTCCGCAAAGAAATACAAGAGCTGTAGTGATCCAAACGCTCTTATATTTCTTTACGGAGGGAGTATTTGATTGCTGCATTTTCTCCACAGCAACTGTGCCTAAATGGATCATCTTGTTTCCTCTGCTTGTATGTAGGTCTTTGATGGCCATGGGGGTCCGGATGCTGCAGCCTACATGAAAAGGCATGCCATGAGGTTCCTGTTTGAGGATAGAGAGTTCCCACAAGCATTGCAAGTGGATGATATATACCTTCAGTCCGTCGAGGAATGTATTCGGAGCGCGTTCTTGCAAGCCGATCTTGCCCTGGCTGACAATTTAGATATCAGCCGCTCCTCCGGAACTACGGCACTCGCAGCATTAGTCTTTGGGAGGTAAGATGTGCTTCACTAGAAGCAGCCTCAGTATGTAGAACTGATCTCAATTTTCTTGCTTCAGCGTGCATGCTCAGTCGAGTGTCTGACCTGACTTGCAGGCAACTGTTGGTTGCGAACACCGGCGACTGCCGAGCGGTCCTCTGCCGGAGAGGCATAGCGATGGAGATGTCTCGAGACCACAGGGCAAACTACGCCGAGGAGTGCGAGAGGGTGGCCGCCTCCGGTGGGTACATCGAGGACGGGTACCTCAACGGGGTGCTCTCAGTGACGCGCGCCCTGGGCGACTGGGACATGAAGGTGCCCGACTGCTCCACGTCGCCCCTCATCGCGGAGCCCGAGTTCCAGCAGGCGACGCTGAGCGAGGACGACGAGTTCCTCATCATGGGGTGCGACGGGATCTGGGACGTGATGACGAGCCAGCACGCGGTGAGCGTGGTCCGGCGCGGCCTGCGGCAGCACGACGACCCCGAGCGGTGCGCGCGGGAGCTCGTCATGGAGGCCAAGCGGCTCGAGACGGCCGACAACCTCACCGTCATCGTGGTGTGCTTCGGGTCGGAGCTCGGGTCGCCGCCGCCGCCCCCCGCTGCCGCGGCGGCGAGGCCGCGGAGCTGCAAGGGCCTGTCGGCGGAGGCCCTGTGCAACCTGAGGAGCTGGCTGGAGACTGACCGCTAGCTCTAGCTTGAGATGCCTGCTCTGCTCCTGCTCCCTACCTAGTGCTGCTGGTCGGTTCGTTCCCACGCTGTAAATATGCTGACATCGGTCGAGGAATCGTAACTGCCACTTCCCTTTTAGTTCCTACTACCATTTTTTCAGGCGCTAGCCCGGCAGTTTCTGTAGGGCATTCTCCCATTGTTTCCTGTGCTTTTTCTCTTGCCGTTGCTGTTATTGCTCACGCCATTGCTGTTGTACATCCGTTGCCTCCACGGATGGACCTGCTCTGCTATTGAGCTCTGGTCAACTCGATTCAGAGAAGTGTGAGTGTTGTTTAACGGGGCGTCCGTTGCCACTTGCCACGTATGAGTAGAGATATAAAATTAGTCATTTTCACCAAAAAAGAGGAAGAGAAAAAATAAAATAACTCTTCGTGAAAAATTAGGATCGATGCTTCATCATCAACTAGAGATCGTAGAGTAGCAGGTGCCGTGGTGAGTGAATGAAGCCAGACAAGACTTAGCGGTAGAGGTAAATTTAGCAGAACATACCACTATCTCGATCCGCGCCGGCAAGTTAGCCGTGGTGGTGGAATGGCTGGCACCAGCACCACCAGACACGCCCCCTCACTCACCTAACCCACAGCTCCCTTTTTTTTCCCTAACACAACCCCTAGTCGTCAAGAAGAATTCTACTACCTTTCCGAAGCCTGTCTTTCATAAATCTGATGAGACACCTAAAAATCAGCTGCAGCGATAGCAGGTGGGTTCAATGCACCTGCACCACCCACGCATACACAGCTGCATAGTCCAGAAAACGAGAGCTAGAAGAAAGAGCCGCTGCATTTGACCACGGAAGGGAAGGTGATAGGCAATGCACAAATGTTGTATTGAGCCATACAGCGACGGCGGTCCGCCGTCGGCATCGACCAGTCACTGGCCTGCCCCAGCGCTCGGCCAGTCAGGTGACACACGGATGGGCCAGGCCGCCTACCCACAAGAGTCAAATGGTTACAGGTAACAACAGCTACAGCTACAGACGCACTACGACGAGCGAGAACGCAAGCCCGTGGTGATATGATACACTACGATGTGATGCTGCTGGCCATAGCTCTCGTGGCAGTTATCTTTTGCTCTCTCCCCTCCGGGCTAAAGGTGAAATCCACGAGAGCTGACAGCAACGCGAGAGAAACACACAACAAGCAATGGTAAAGCAGCAAGATTTGTGATGTTCTAGTAGATAGCAAGCCGATGGGGGCTGTCACTGTGGCGGTATTTGAGTCGCATGTCATGCCGCTGATGCTGATACGGGACGACTTCTATCTACTCTGCTGAGTGGACATACATATCCGAATCCTGCGCGCGGTGTAGAATTGTTACTGTCCACTATGGTGCACTTCTTGGACGGGTTAACTTGACATGGGCGTCACGGCGGATCTTCCGAAAGGGAGGATGAGGTCGACCATGGAGTCGTACTCCTCTCTGCTAACCTGAGCCGAGTTTAGGATCTGCAGTATGCACAAGGAAAAACAGTCAAGAAACACATAGGCATCCTTGTATTTGCATACCAGAGAGGTACGGAAAAGAAACGCCACCTTCTGCACGAGCTTTGAGTCTGAGATCACTGGAGCAAGAGCAGGAAGCTGGTGCACAGAGAGTGCGTCGAGTAGAACAAGAACCAACAGTTGCCATTGCCTTGATCTCAGAGCAGGCAGTGCGTCAACAAGTGACATTGTGTCAATCAAGTATCCCTGTAGTGGCAACCAGATACTCTCATTCGATTATCCAAAAGCATGGTGCAAGCAGAAACAAATGGCTCTGCAAGTGAGGGGCAAAATAGTTGCTCCCTCCGATCCATATTAATTGTCGCTGATTTAGTAGTTGTACTAAATCAGTGACAATTAACATGGATCGGAGGGAGTATCAGATACTAGCATCAAGCTAACCTATCTTTTCTTTTATGCTGAGTTGATGTTAGCCAGGAAAAGAATGCAGCAGAGGTTCCAAGTATAGGAGAAGACAGATACAAACAAACACTAGCCAATGAGGACATACACAGGTGCAACTAGTCTTATCTCTATCTAGTAAAGAAATATGCACATTCTACCCATTTTATATTGTATAAAGAAATATGGAATCCCAACTCTACCAGAGTAATTTCTCAAATGTACTCGGCTGTTGTTTGCTGATAGTAGTGATCGGTATTCTGTTCCAGCTAGTAATAAGCCTAAAAACATTGATATGCAAGTAAGTTTAGGACTCCAGGTAGCAAAGTATATATTTGGACCAACTGTAAATCAGGCAATAAACTCACTCAGAGTATATTAATTCATACCAGAGTAGTCTCCAACTTTGAAACTGGGATTTGCATCCTCATGTTTGATACAAGTACCGGCAGTGCATTAGAAATGCAAGAAGCTAAAGCTCTTTTAATTTCAGATGATTGGCTATCTTTCGAAACTCGCTTCTCAGGATACTCTCTCCCATTAGAAATCAACATCTCTTCCACAGAACTGTCATCAAGCATGTATACATAGGCTAAAGATGACCGGGATATCCATCCAAATATTGTGGTCCACATTGTTGCAAAAGCAGACAGCTGAAAAGATATGCATGTCATTGCTAAATTTCAAAATGAATTAAAATAAACAAAACTACCACTTTCTCTCAAAAATGCTTACTGTTAAACTGAAACCTTCTGGCGGTGTGTCGTGCCAAGAATCATCAACTTCAAACATGTCAGTGTCCAGAAGCACAGTCTTTGTTGGCCACTTCACAACATCACCATCTGTTTCAGATACTACCTTTTCCATTGTATCTTTGCCATGGACATTCTCGAACTGTTTCTGGTGAAGCGTGTCAGGCAATATGATGATCCCTGCCTTTGAAACTGTATTCAGGAAGCTTCAGGTCATTTTATCAACTACATAAGAGTATTGCATATCAAAGGATCACAAGGTTACAGAAAATATGTTCACCTGCATCTTCCACTTCCGATGTGCCTGAAGAAATAGCTCCTGCAGCTTCAATAAGGGCTGATGCACAAGCCTCTGCAGATTCACGCCTTAGTGAACTGTCAATGTCCTCCATAGATAGATTTTTAGCATCTGAATCGATGTCATATGCTTTGCTTGCTTCTAAGATGCTCTTATCATCTGCCCATGTTACAGACTGACTTCTGTTCTTAGACCCTACAGCCTTCAGTGAAGATTTTAGTGCAGCACTAACCTTCTCGTCACTTGTCCCATTTTTTTCAAGGTCCACTGCTTTACCGAATTCTTTGTGTAGTTGTTCAGTGTAAGTATGCATTGAATCTCTTACTGTGTATTGAGATGATGAGGGCTGATTATCGATGAGGATGGAACTTGAGAAGTCATATTGACCCAAAGGCCCTTGATCCATCTTTGCCGAAGCAGGATCCCCCATAATGATTGTGCTAGTAAAGCCTACTTCATGGCGATTACTTCCAGCGGGTTTTCTTGCAGGCTTACTCTTGTATGCCCTTGGTGATGCTCTAGTTGATTTCTTTTTCTTCTTGTCATTTCTCTCTTCCAAAACTACATGCTCTAGTTGCTTCGCAATGGAATCAGTTATGCAAGGCAATAACATATCCGTATCTTCATCCTGTTGGAAAATCTTTGATAGGGCTTTATCTACTTCTTTTTCCTTCGTTTTTGTGCTCTCATGAAGGACCATGTCATCAATTTTTTTAGCTATATCTTCAGAGCCCACTTGTGCTTCAACTGAAGATGAAACTGCCATGCTATGTTCGCCAGGAACAGCAGCCCCAGAATTCAGGTTCTTACTCCCGGACAGCTCAGCTCTACTAGCTTTGCCCTGTTTAGCCTGTGGCATTGGCCCTGAAATACAGAACACAAGCTCACTGTTTCTTCAATTGTTCGAAACTTAAGACAAGCCGAACAAAGGGAATGAGATAAGCATCCTTTCACGTACAGTAATGTGCCTGCAAGTAAAACTACTGTCACTATTATAACATTTATTACACCAGTCTCTACAACATTATTGAATAGAACCAACCAACAGGATGTACCACTAACAAAAACTGATTTTATATCTTGTGTTCAACTTTTAAGAACCTGAAATTTCTAAAGAAGACGACTCCGAGTCACCTCTTCCTCTAAATTCCTAAAGGTGGTCGCAAGGCAGGTTTGCCCCATTGCCAGCGACCTGCCCCGCAAAAAACGCCCTTGACAGTTGTAATAACCAACAAGCTCCCACTTAGTTTTATTGTAGATACAACAAAATTTGAAAATATAGCCAGGATTGCATGTATTCATCTGGTTGGAGGCTAATTCTACATTCTAATATCACATAGCCCGTATATTTCAATTGCAATGGCTTGCCATACATCCACATAGAATGACAGAACTCTGCACCCTGAGACGATAAAATATCTCGCTTATTCAGATCAATCCACATAAAACTCCCAGCACCCAAAGACAATAAAATGCCTCAGCTATTCTCAACAACCCTATTGTCCTCCCGTCAACCAATGGCAGCATAATCAAATGCAAGAATGAACATCTAGACTACAAAAATTCGCAAAGTAAATAACAGAGTTCAGCATGAAACAATCACCTTCTTGAATGGGGTGATGGCGGGGCACATAGCCCTCAATGGCGCCCGACGGCCCAATCCACTCCTGCAGCGTCACCTCGCCAGGCCCAGGCGCCTCCTTCTCCACAATCTCCACCTTCCTCCCCTCGTCCTCCTTCTTCCCGCCGTCCGCCCGAAACCCTAGCCCCGGCCCGGCCCCGCTGCCCTCGAAGAGCGCGGCGAGGGCGTCCAGCCTGTTGGGCGGGATCCCGAAGGGGCGGTCGGGCGGGAGCGAGGCCGCGAAGGCCGCGGAGGCGACGAGGCAGCGCTCGGAGCAGAACTTGCGGGCCTCCTCGAGGTCGTAGACGCGGTGCTCGCGGAGGGAGATGTGGAACCGCGGCGCCGCCTTGGGGTTGGCGGGGTCGGGGAGGGGGCTGGTGCACGCGGGGTGGCCGCACGCCTCGGCGATGGAGCGCTCGGTGACGACGTCGTCGTAGTCGGCGCGGGAGAGCACCGCGGCGGCCGCGTGGAGGAGGGGCTCGTTGGAGGCCGCCGCGCCGTCGAGGAGGGCCAGCTGCACGCGGTACACGGCCCCGGCCACGTTCACCGTCGTCCTCGCCGCCGGCCTGGCGGCGGCGGCCGTCGCCATGGGGAGGGGGTTGTGGTGGGGACTAGAGAGAGTTTGGAGATTTGGGGAGGGAGACAAGCGTGGGTCGAAGCAGACGGCAGACGGCAGATTATTGCGCATGTGTTTTTGGTTGGGCTATTTTGGGGGCGATGGCGGGGTATGGCGGTTCTTGTAGTTGGGCCCACAGGATGGTGCTGTTGTGGGCTGGGGGCTGTGTGGACGGGTAAGATGAAAATTGGCCCATGCAATTTGGGTTTGCGGTCTAGTAAGTTTATGTTAGTGTATCGTGTTATTTTGTCTCAAAAGATATAGTGTATCGTGTGTCTTTATGGCGCACGATACGAATCAGCCGGATGATTTGTCTATGAAATCATCCGCCTACCCAGCCGTTAGATCAACGTGTTGATGGCCATTCGATGCACTAACGCCACGGCAGCAGACCAGCTTCAACGCAGCGCTACTGGCAACCCCGGCAAACTCCACTGCAGCACAGTGCAACGTGTCTATAGCTCCAACACAGCACCGACGGAGTCCGGTGAAGTTCCATTGCAGCCCCAGGGAAGCTCCAACGCAGCACCGACAGAATCCGGCGAAGCTCCGGTGCAACCCAGCGAAGCTCCAACGCAGCATCGACGGAGTCCGGCGAAGCTCCATTGCAGCGTCGTCTATGCTTCCGCCGGAGTTGAGGGAGATGGCCCGACGCACCGTTCCGACCAGCCGCACGACTACCCTTAGAGTAGCAGTGGTGTTGTTGCAAAAAAGCTGCAGCATCAGGCATGCTCACCGGAGCCTCTTTCACTGGTAGCGCCAGTCGCGTTGCAACGCAGCACCGCCGGTGACGACGGTCGGAGTTGAGGGAGATGGTCCGTCACGGCAATGGTGCGGCTGCAAAACACATGGATTGCAGCGTGGAGTGGCAGTGGCGAGCGGGAACCTTACAGCCGTGCTGGCCAGAGATGCCCTCCCGCCGACCTTGCTGCAACCGTGTCGTAGCGTTGCCAATGTCGACCTTCACCTGCTTGCATCAATAGCGGTTGCGACTCCTGCGAGCCATGGTAGTAGGGTGGCTGCTTCGCCCTATGTTTGCAACAGGGGCGGTGTTGGAACAGAGTAGCATTATAAGGCCATCGACGGTGTCCACTTCCGGTTCCCAGGTTTGTTGGGGGTGCTCGCCATGGGATGGATGGCCTCTTTCAGCTCTTCTCTGGTAGTGTCGCGTGAGGATGAAAAGGGGAAAAGAAGAAAAGGGATGCAGAAGACACACGGCGAGTAGATAAGGCTGAGATGGAGTGGTGGTGGCCACGCAGGGGACACGTGGTGCGCATAGGATGCGGTTTACGGAGACAAGAAATCATCTGGATTAACCCGAATGTTTTCCTTTTTTTATTAGTTTGATTCTCTGTGGAGCTGAAATCTTCCTTTGATATTATGATGACGATTTGTTCAATGGCCTGCACTCCTAGAGAATCGTTCCATGCACATTCACAGCTTAAAAGTTTTCCATCTTTTTGGAAGGGCAACTCCAGGGGCTTTCAAAGGCCTTCATATTTTTTAGGGAACTTTAGAAACCTTTATTAGCTGTAAAGTTCGTGCGGGCAAACAAGCAACATCATCGTTGCTTCAATCCATTGGCAGTTTTGAAGTCTTGGTAATATTTCGTGTTGCATAGAATGATAGTTTGGTATTATGGAGAAGATGACTCCAAAAGGTTTCATTGTAATTCTTAATTATAGTAGCTACTTCGTAGTTTCCTAAATTCTGTATTCAAAGCATTGTACTTGTAATGGTTGCGGGTATGAATATTTTTTTTTCAAAAACAAGGACTACACGCCAGGGACCTATTTGATGTTTATTGCAATATCTCCTATTTGACGACTTGTTGCATTAAACTTGAGGGAAAATGCACACTGCGTCACAACCGGGTCGGTTCATCGGCGCAATGACACTAGGGCTGTAGCAAGTGGAATTAGCATATGGGTGATTTTCTTTCAGTTTTGCTAACGCACATCTAGATGTGCCCTAAGTATTGCACATCTAAGTCCTATGCCATTGAGTCCATGTGAAGATTCGTGCAAGCATTTTTATTAGTCTTTTTTTTCTTTTTTCTTTTTAGTTTGATTGAGTCACTGTGCAATAACTAAAGCACATCTAGATGTGCCCTAGACAAACCCATTTTCTTTCTATTACTTTGATAATCTAGCGGATATTTTCCCTACTTTAGTGATTTTCAATCAGATTTTTGTATTCCAAAAAAACATGAGTGTTTGCTTACTTTAAAAAATGTACATTTTTTAAATTTAAGAGTTTTGTTTAGAAATTATGAATATTATTGAAAAAGATGAACGAATTCAATATTAATGAATTTTTTTAAATCTACAAGCTATTGTCAAAATTTTGGAGGGGAACACACAAGGTGCATGCGAGTGGGGAAGTGCATAGATGAACCCGGGTACATATGAACTCACTTTAAAAAACACATTTCTAAATGCCAAAAAAATCTAAAAAAGTTTGCACGGATACATCTTCATGTTCTATGTGCGTCCATAAAGTTTTACGAAAAAATAACTTTTTTTGAGCCCTGTGCAAAAAAGACAAAAAATTGTGTCGTGAAACGCTATTTAGAAGCACTGAAATTTGTCTTTTTACGAAGGCAAACCAAAAAGACATTTTTTCACAAAACTTTATGTCGTGTGCACACACATTTGCGAACATGTATGCATACAATTTTCTGTTATTTTTTTAACATTTCAAAACATGCTTAAAATGCAGTTTTTTAAAAATGGGTGCAGATGCCCATGCGTTCAGATAGTGCCCACTCCATGCGAGTGGGTCAACACAATTGATGCCTCGGATAGTTAACGGTTTGATTTTTCTTTCCTTCTTTGAATTTTCTGGACGGTCTTCTCCAAGAAAACGGATGCAACAATATAAACAAATATTCCCAAAAGTTAAATAAGTAATTTAATTTTAAAAGAAGTTCACAAAATAAAAATTTGTTCAAATGTAGGAATACAGAACGTTCACAAAAATTTAATTTAATTTTAAAATAATTTCACAAATAATCAGAAAATTTGTTATATTTTTTAATCCAGAACGTTCACAAAAGTTTTAAAACTATATTATGAATAAAAGTTGTCAAACTTTAAAATTGTGTGTGCACTTTTAGAAATATTAGTAAAATGTTTTAAAGAACTAATTTTACAAATTTATAAATGTGAAAAAAATCTCCACAAACTTTAAAACGTTCATGGATCAAACAATGTTCAATTTTTGAAACATTTTATTTTTTTTGAAAATGTTTGCAACTTAAAGGAATGAAAACAAAAAAAAAACGAATACTGACAATTGGGGTAGAGAGCATCAAATGGGATTTCTCTACGCACCATGTAAAATTCATCGCTTTGTGTGCAGGGTGGCCATAGACTGGACCTATCCTTGTGCCCAAAATTCTTCCGTTGCTTTTCCTCTTTCTCATTTTTTCTTCGGGTCATTTTTCTTGAATGTTCTTTTGGTTATTCGGTTTCCATTATGTTTTCCTTCGATTTTTTTCCACTATTTGGTTCCTTTTTCCTGATTTTCTTTCTTTCATCTTTTTCCTAATTTATGAACATTTTTTGAATATATGTGAACATTTCTAAAAATACAACAACATTAATTTATGAACATTTTTAAATTCATGAATACATTTTAAGATCAGGAACATTTTTAAAAATACGACAACAATTTTTGAAATTCGAGAACGTTTCTACATTCATGAAATTCTTAAAAAATCATGGACATTTTTTGAAATTCGAGAACACTCTTGTTCATCCGCGAACTTTTTTAAGAAAATCATGAACATTCAAGAAAAAAAATTCTTGGTTCATGTGAAAGAAATGACTGAAACACAACCAACAGGGAAATTTGAAAAAGAAAGATAGAAAAAATGCGTTGGAATAAACTAATGAGAGCAGCACTCGGTACCGGCAATTGGGCCTACCCATTACTGCAGCCTTTTTGTGCTTCTCTGTCATTTTGACGCAGAGTGTCAAATCGAAGCTCACACACATCATAGGATCCAATATTACTGATGAAGAATACTACCCGTGTTAAAAATAATTGAAGTTATGGGTTTGTTTTAAATCAAGCTTGTTTAAGTTTGACCAACATCAATTTAGGCTCACAAAAGTCTGTGAAATATACTAGCATATCATATATAAAGTTGGTCAAACTTAAATAAGTTATTTTAAGACAAAAAAGGTAAAAATGGACAAGGATAAATGATAAAGGATAAAAGAAAAGAAGGCCGACTTAGTGGATCCCCATTTGACACGAGGTCCCTTACAAAATGAGTGGCACGAGACCTTGCAGAATATTCTATCGTTGGCAGAGTGCACCAACAAACAAATTGCTTGTCCACTTAAATTGGTGGCGACTACAATATGTAATACACTATGCTTCCTAATTTTTAAGATCTCACAATTAATTCAGGTCTTCAATTTAAAATCGGTCATCGAACTTTAACCGTGTTAATAATTTCTTAAGAAGTTTTCTCATAATTTTGTATGCTCCTTAATTTTAAAGCTTTTTCATTTGATTGAGCTATTCAAATTTGGATTTGATTCATGATTCTAATCGGATTAATGATTTTAAAATCAACCAGGAGCAACCGACCTATAAAAATATATCAATCCCGTGCACCTTCTCACCCAATCTGATGAAAAAAAGAAGCGTTGACATGTGATATTGTAGCACTAAAATAGTACATAAAATACCGATACATAAAAGTATGAGTTGATTAGTGCAAGTGCATCTAGTGCCATGTAACGCCCACGATGCGGCTATATCTCCCAAGTGTCGGAGCACGACTTAGAGGCATAACCGCATAGTAGGCATGTCGCAAGAGGGGTAATCTTTACACATCTCATGTACTGAATAAGAAAGGGATAAAGAGTTGGCTTACAATCGCCACTTCACACAATACATGAATATAGCATTACATCATCCAGAATACAATCAAGGTCCGACTACGGAACCAAATAAAAGAAGACCACCCCTAATGCAACAGATCCCCGGTCGCCCTGACTGGACTCCACTACTGATCAACGGAAACAAAACAACACTACGAACAAGGTCTTCATTGAGCTCCTCCTTGAGCTCGTTTGCGTCACCTGCACGGTAACATCGGCACCTGCAAACTGGTTTTGGAAGTAATCTGTGAGTCACGGGGACTCAACAATCTCACACCCTCGCGATCAAGACTATTTAAGCTTATAGAAAGGGTAAAGGATATGAGGTGGAGCTGTAGCAAGCGACTAGCATATTTGGTGGTTAACATACGCAAATGAGAGCGAGAACAGAAGGCAAAAGCACGGTCGAGAATCTATGATCAAGAAGTGATTCTAGAGCAACCTACGTCAAGTATAACTCCAACACCGTGTTCACTTCCCGGACTCCGCCGAGAAGAGACCATCACGGTAACACACGCGGTTGGTGCATTTTAGTTAAGTTAAGTTTCAGGTTTTCTACAACCGGACATTAACAAATTCCCATCTGCCCATAACCGCGGGCACGACTTTCGAAAGTTCAAAACCCTGCAGGGGTGTCCCAACTTAGCCCATCACAAGCTCTCACGGTCAACGAAGGATATTCCTTCTCCCAAGACAATCCGATCAGACTCGGCATCCCAGTTACAAGACATCCTCGACAATGGTAAAACAAGTCCAGCAAAGCCGCCCGAATGTGCCGACAAATCCCGATAGGAGCTGCACATATCTCGTTCTCAGAGCACACCGGATTGTCCAAACTTCCGGCAGGCCAACCCAGAGTTGCCCCTGGTGGCCACCGGCGGCTGGCAGGTTGAACCAACACTCAGAGGAGCACTGGCCTGGGGGGGGGGGGGTTAAAATAATGATGACCCTCGGGAGCGCGACTCCCAAGGAAAAAGTAGGTGGTGGTGAGGCAAATGGTAAAACCAAGGTTGGGCCTTTCTGGAGGAGTTTTATTCAAAGCGAACTGTCAAGGGGTTCCCATTATAACCCAACCGTGTAAGGAACGCAAAATCCGAGAACATAACACCGATATGACGGAAACTAGGGCGGCAAGAGTGGAACAAAACACCAGGCATAAGGCCGAGCCTTCCACCCTTTACCAAGTATATAGATGCATTAATTAAATAAGAGATATTGTGATATCCCAACAAAATATCCATGTTCCAACATGGAACAAACTCCAATCTTCACCTGCAACTAACAACGCTATAAGAGGGGCTGAGCAAAGCGGTAACATAGCCAAACAACGGTTTGCTAAGACAAGGTGGGTTAGAGGCTTGGCTTAACAATATGGGAGGCATGATAAGCAAGTGGTAGGTATCGCATCATAGGCATAGCAAAAGAGCGAGCATCTAGCAAGCAAAGATAGAAGTGATTTTGAGGGTATGGTCATCTTGCCTGAAATTCCGCAAGGAAGAAGAACGAGTTCATGAAGAAGACAAACGGACGTAGTCGAACGGGTCCTCACAAACGCGACGTTATCGGAACCAACCCGAAGAAGCAACACTGGAAAGAAGCACACAACATAGTAAACAACCATCACATCAACATGGCATGATGCACAACCAAGTATGATGCATGTCTGGTTTAAATATGCATGGCATGGCTGTGACGCCCCCGATTTGACCGTACACTAATCATACACGCAAACGTGTACGATCAAGATCAGGGACTCACGGGAAGATATCACAACACAACTCTACAAATAAAATAAGTCATACAAGCATCATATTACAAGCCAGGGGCCTCGAGGGCTCGAATACAAGAGCTCGATCATAGACGAGTCAGCGGAAGCAACAATATCTGAGTACAGACATAAGTTAAACAAGTTTGCCTTAAGAAGGCTAGCATAAACTGGGACACAGATCGAAAGAGGCGCAGGCCTCCTGCCTGGGATCCTCCTAACTACTCCTGGTCGTCGTCAGCGGACAACACATAGTAGTAGGAACCTCCGGTGTAGTAGGAGTCGTCGTCGACGGTGACGTCTGGCTCCTGGACTCCAGCATCTGGTTGTGACAACCAGAATGAAAGGAAAAGGGGGAAAAGGGGGAGAAAGCAACCGTGAGTACTCATCCAAAGTACTCGCAAGCAAGGAGCTACACTACATATGCATGGGTATCAAATGGAGTAAGGGTATCATATGTGGACTGAACTGCAGAATGCCAGAATAAGAGGGGGATAACTAATCTTTTCGAAGACTACGCTTCTGGCAGCCTCCGTCTTGCAACATGTAGAAGAGAGTAGACTGAAGTCCTCCAAGTAGCATCGTATAGCATAATCCTAACCGATGATCCTCCCCTCGTCGCCCTGTGAGAGAGCGATCACCGGTTGTATCTGGCACTTGGAAGGGTGTGTTTTATTAAGTATCCGGTTCTAGTTGTCATAAGGTCAAGGTACGACTCCAAGTCGTCTTGTTACCGAAGATCACGACTATTCGAATAGATTAACTTCCCTGCAAGGGTGCACCACATACCCCAACACGCTTGATCCCTTTTGGCCGGACACACTTTCCTGGGTCATGCCCGGCCGCGGAAGATCAACACGTCGCAGCCCCACCTAGGCACAACAGAGAGGTCAGCACGCCGGTCTAAACCTAAGCGCACAGGGGTCTGGGCCCATCGCCCTTAGCACACCTGCATGTTGCGAACGCGGCCGGAAGCAGAACTAGCCCCCTTAATACAAGAGCAGGCTTACGTTCCAATGCGGCGCGCGCCACTCAGTCGCTGACGTCACGAAGGCTTCGGCTGATACCACGACGCCGGGATACCCATAACTACTCCCGCGTAGATGGTTAGTGCGTATAGACCAAATGGCCAAACTCAGATCAAATACCCAGATCTCGTTAAGCGTGCTAAGTATCCGCGAACGCCGACCAGGGCCAGGCCCACCTCTCTCCTAGGTGGTCTCAACCTGCCCTGTCGCTCCGCCTCGAAGTAACAGTCGAGGGCCGTCGGGAACCCAGGCCCACCTCTACCGGGATGGAGCCACCTGCCCCTTCAGCCCCCATCTCCGAACAGTATCACAGGTAAGGTAACTGTGTAAAGTATATTGTATATGCCCGTGATCACCTCCCGAAGTGATCACGGCCCAGTAGTATAGCATGGCAGACGGACAAGAGTGTAGGGCCACTGATGGAACACTAGCATCCTATACTAAGCAGTAGGATAGCAGGTAATGGTAACAACAGTAGTAGCAAGGACAGGCTATGCATCAGGATAGGATTAACGGAAAGCAGTAACAAGCTACACTACTCTAATGCAAGCAGTATAGAGAAGAGTAGGCGATATCTGGTGATCAAGGGGGGGGGGCTTGCCTGGTTGCTCAGACAAGGAGGGGTCGTCAACACCATAGTCGAACTGGAGGGGGGGGGGGTCGCCGGCAGTCTCGGGGTCTACCGGAAAGAAGTAACGGAGGGGGAATACAATAAATAACAAAGCAATCAAAGCATCACAAGGCATAACATGACAATATGCGGTGCTAGGGGTGCCCTAACGCGGTATGAGGTGGTACCAGCAAAGGGGGGAAACATCCGAGAAAATATCCCCGGAGTTTCGCATTTTCGGACAGATGAATTCGAGGGGGAAAGTTGCATGTTCGCTATGCTAGGGATGCGTGGCGGACGAACGGGCTGCGTATTCGGATTTGTCTCGTCGTTCTGAGCAACTTTCATGTACAAAGTTTTTCCATCTGAGCTACGGTTTATTTTATATTAATTTATTAAAAAATTTAAAACATTTTCTAAATGCAGGATTTAATTTAATTCGAAATTAAATTTGTATTTAAATTCTATGGGTACACAGGAAGTGTACCCAGATTGTGACTAAGGGGCTGACAGGTGGGGCCCTGGTCAAATGTCCAGTCAGCGTTTGACTGGACCGTTGACTGGTCAAAGGGGGCCCGTGGGACCCAAATGTCATTGACTGGGTTATCCTAGTCAGCGGTTTGACTGGTCAATGGACCCATGTGTCATTGATACATGTTTTACTAAACAGCACTTGATTAACTAATCTGGTTGATTTGGTTATTATGCAGGTTAATTAGTTAACTAATTAACTTACTAGCTAATTAATTAATTAATTAATTTAACAATATTTATTTATTTAATTTCTTTTTATGTTTTATTTTTGGGCGTGGGCCCCATCTATCATAGGCACAGGGGCCTTGCGGGTCGGGCGAAGGGCGAAGGGCGTGCGGGTTACGGGCACGGGCGCCCAGCCCGATTGGGCCTTCGCCCAGATCGAAAGGGGGGCGACCATGGGCATGGCGAGGCCGCCTGCCAGAGGCGGCAGTGGCGAGGCCACCACAGGGCGGCGCGCGTTGCAGGCGGTTGAGGCCAGCAGGACTCGCAGCGGTGGCGAGCGGGGTCGAGAAGGGCGGCAGCAAGCAACGGCACCAGCAGCAATAGAGCGAAGCAGCGGCGGCGACAGGCGCAGCCGGACGCGGCCACCGCGCGTGTGAGGCGATGCGGGGTGAGCAAGGCGCGCGTGCGGATCGTGGCCGGTGGGAGCAGCATCACGGGGGAAAGGGGAGGAGTGGGGAAGCTCAAGAGGGCCGTAGGGAAAAGGCCGCGGGCTCGGGGTCGGCCGGTGAGGAGACCGTGGACGGGGCGGCGCCGGCGTGGTCGATGGCGGCAGGGACGACGAGGTTCGGTGGAGGCCGCTGAGGAGGAAGGCGAGGACGGTCCGGCGAGGGGGTCGGGGAGGCAACGGGAGGCGCGGCGACGTTGTTCCGGGCGGCGAGGCCCTCAGGTCGGCGGGGATGGGTGCGCGATCCAATCGGGATCGGGAAAGAGGGAGAGTGGGGGTTCGTGCGTGGGGCTCTCCCCTGGCGGCGCTGGAGGGAGAGGGTGGGGATCGAGCGACGTGGGGGGGGGGAGTGGGCGCACTTGGGTTAGGGTTCGAGGTAGTGGGGGTTAAGAGCGGAGCGAGCTGGGCTGTGGGGCCGTCCTAGGTGGTGGCCTGGTGGCTGAGGCCCATGAGTGAGAGGGGGTGGCCTTTATTTTTATTTTAGTTTTTGCTTCCTGTTTTACTTATTTTCTTATCTATTTTATTTATTGTTCAATTCATTTTTGTTTTGTAAAATACACAATTGGCACCTAAATTAGTGTTGTAATATAAGCCTCTGCAATAACAAGTTTGACTACTAAATAGAATAGTTTAGTATTTCAAAATAATAAAAAGGCATTTAACTAAACATTTAAATCAATGTTTTATTAATTTTGGAACATGCAAACACATTATAAAAATGTGGTTTCTCCTCCAATATTTATTATGGATTATTTTCCACCTCTAGAACATTTTAGTTTTAAATGTTTGAAAACTTTTATTGTATGCCATATTTGGAATTTGAATTTTGAACCGGTTTTTGAACTAACGAGGGATTAGCAGCAGTAACTGAGGTGACGTGGCATCATTAGCGGAGGTTCACTGTAGCTTAATTATCCGGGCGTCACAATTCTCCTCCACTACAAGAAATCTCGTCCCGAGATTTAAGAGGGGAGTAAGGGGAAAGTTCTTGTTACTATATTCTAACGAATCTTCTCGGTCTTGGTTGCTCTTCTCGAAGAGGTCGATCCATAGCATTGATGTCTTCATTCCTATGCATCAATGCATCATGATGAAGTTGTCGTCCTTCCTTCAGGATCTTCACCGGACTTACGAAGGATAAGAGGGAGAAAACTCTATAAGGATGGATTCTAACAAAATTGAGCATCAGATGGTTAACTCAGGGGAAGAAGCATAAGTATCTCTCGAATTGAAACTTAAGAAGTTATCGAGAGCAAAGTAAGAAGGTACCATGAGTAGTTTCAAACGGATAGGCAATCGTTCGATGTCTGAAACAACATGTGAATCGGGTCCAGAGCAACGAGATTGAGTATTGCGTCTGTTACCAGAATAGATCACTAGGACGGTGGCCCGTGAATTACATACGAGGCCACGCGCGAGGAATAACTTTGGGAACAGGGGGTGTACAGGAGAGTCAAGTTTCGATCTTGTGGAACTGTGGGTTATGGGCCCACCATGTGGTTTAAAAGTAGGAGGAGCGGTGACATCTTGCATGGTCATGATAGCAAGGCATGTCAGAGGGTAGCCTGTCGATTATGTCGACAACAATGTCGGTACCAAGGGCGAGGGACAAAGAGAACCATTTTCCTGCTCGTTGAACGAGGCGGACCAATAGGCAAAGTTCTCGTCCATCGGTGGTTATCGGAATGTCATCAACAATAGTAACAGGCTCTTACTGACAGAACTGTACACCGAGGGGTTTACATAAGTAGGAGAATATTACTGCTTAGAACATATAGATCACAAGAAAGGTTAAACCAAATAATGGAAAGGAAAATGTGTTTAAACACATATATCGGGGGTATATTCTTCCCAAGGACAAGTAGAGCATGATATCCAAGACAGGATATAAAGTAGAAAACCTTTTAGGTAAGGGGGGGGAGGAATCTCATGATATTACCCATACAACGGTGTTAGGATAAATGATAAATAAAATTTAGCATCGTGCTTCAAATGTTCCTGTTGAAAATCGGAGTACCATTGACATGCTTCGAGATAGCATTGACAAGGTCATCAGGTGAAGATCAGACTTTGGAAACACAAAGGATCCATCAGGAATAACTTGTAGAATAAGTCTTACCATTTCCTCATGGAAGACTAGATAACCTTGCTAAAAGTAAACTATAACAATAGGTCCTCCGGCCAGGCGTGCTAGGCATGACTTCACCTTACCGGGTCATATAACGACCAATGTTATAACTCTTGGAAATATGTTCCAACCATCATATCTGACCGAGATTCAGATCTGATTGGGGTCGGGATAACTCGGACTCAGGATGCCTGAGAAGAAAGGTGCAACACAAATTGTCGAGACGACATTGTAAGATTCTCGGGAATTGAACTGTGGAAGCAAGTTCCGAATCATGAGTTCATTATTAAATCAAGGATAGAATGAGGAGGTGGCTGATGGAATCAGCGACAATTCATCGAGATTAACAAAAGATGGATTTCCACAATTAAGTGAACAAGGAGATAACATTTGTCAGATCAAATGATATAAGGAAGTATGCTCACAGAAAACATACACAATTAAACATTGGTTGAAAGGTGCGCCCAAAATATGGGTTGGGTTGCACGACCAATGTCAGAATGGTGATTCAATAATCAATAGTCTAAGAACGAACGGCCGACCATTAACTTCAAAGCAATAGGGTTGCTAGAAGTGCAGAATCCAAACAACACCGTTCACTTGTTGGTACCCCGGTTGGAATCAACACGAGGACCAAGAAAGAATGGTGATGGTGAGAAGTATCACGATACCAAGAATTCTTAAGAGGTGGTGAAATTCTCACAACATTCTTGACATAAAAGATGGTAATACTCCAAGGTAAAGGAGAACAAATGCTGGATAGCAAGGATCTCAAGGTATAACACAAAACACGAACAAGTTTGTGTTGAACGGAAGGCAATCGAGTGGTCGATGATAACACAAATCATCGAGGGCAAGGATGGTATTTCTCATCAGGAATTCAATTGATATCCTTGAGGAGCTCGAAATGTTGATGATGATCATGACAATTTCTGTCGAGAGGTTTCATGGAGATGTAATCGGTCGGCGATGACATCAAGTCAAACGAATGATGAAGCGAAAGGTTATTGGAACCATGGGTACGACACAAACTTGAAATCAAGTTTGTTGTTTGAGGTGGAACAATAAGACAAGGAAGATCGACGTAAGCTTAGCCCATCGTCGAAATTGTGCTCCGGAAAGAAGGACCAGGTAGCACAGTTAAAATTTGGCACGATAATGATATAGCCGAGTAGGCTCGGAATGACGTGATCGAGTTCAGACTCATAAGTAATGAAGGTTACCAAGAGTTGTTGAATCGTAGTGCGGACTCAATTCAGTTGTCGGTGTCCTTGAGGGGTTCTAACAACTGAGAACCCGTTGGAAAAATGGAATCGGCAAGAATATTAGTTGATGAAGAACTCGTAAGAAGTTATGTATCCCGTGGTATCCTCGAGATACCAGGGGGTAATACTCGATGACAGATCAAAGTAGAGGTTGGACTGGGGTATTGCTTTGCAAAAGACAAGTGCTTAAACTTGCACGAGAAACAGTACCTAAAAGAGAACATGGTTGAAACCACGATTGCAAAAGGCCAGATCCTAGATATAATATGAACTTATACCAAGGGAGTAATTAATTTAAGAGAAGCTTTAACGATAAGATCTACATCGTGTCCATGGGCATGAACACAAAGTTCAAGGTCGACTCCCACTTCTTCAATGCATAACCTTACATTTACCTCCCCTTTTCAAAGTTGTAGTGTTGAAAAGTTATCTGACGAAGCGTCAGCAGGGTATAACCCGCATAAATTTCGAGGTCACACAAATTAAAGAAGGCATAGGTTCAACCCGTCAGGGTATCGTGGAAACATATACCACAAGCTTTAAGAGTAAATATTACCAGCTCAAAAGCAGAGCATGGTTGGCAAAAGGAGAGGATACAAATTACCAAAGGCATTATGTATCGGAGAAAGAACTCACAAGGTGATTGATAATAATCCAACAGTGGATATGGTGATCCACAATGGAGCTGATGTGAGTATCGATACCAATCAGAGGAAGAAAGAATGCAAATGCATCGTTTTACAGATCATCTGAATAATTCAACGTTTAAATAACAAAGGAATTATGATTTTCAAATCAAGGGATCAGGAGCAAACGCTCTGATCAAGGACGGACAAGTTGAATAGACTTAGGGGTACAATCGATGGCAATCTGATTGGCCGAGGACCAGCTCACGTTTTAAATGACATCTGAGCTGGAAGGATGAATTCTATGATCCGAGTGAGGATTGCGAGAATTCGCAACATATTGAGTCAATGGACTCAAAATGATATTGACAAAGGTTGCCAATAAGATTACTATACTTATGGGATTAACCATAATGCAAGCAAGCAAGAATTTCAGGAGCAATAGGTTGCTCAGGATTTTCGGAAGACCGAATGGTATTTCGAAGAATTTTGTGAACTGCATGAATATCTGGGGATGAGCGGATACTCGATAAATGCGAGTAATTATCCGTAGTGGTATGCATGTGGCAAAGAACTGCAAGGCAGTAGGCACAAAGTATTCTCGGGGTATCTTATAATAACAAGATCGACTGGGAATAAAAGTAAGCACGACAGGTCTAAATACTTATCCATAGGGATATTTCGATGGTAGGGAATTTGCAAAAGCAACGGCATAAGGTTTCGGGAGAACATCATAGAGTATTGTCAGAATCTTCTGTTGAAGCAGTCGATCATCTGTAATGAAGGGGCTCTTCGGCAGGAAGTGGTAATGAGAACCTAGAGTTAGATTTTAGCAAAATCATTTAACCCGAGTAGGAGAGAGTCAGAATCCCAGAGTATAGACGAGGAATAAAAGATCCTAATACCACCCGGATGGCGACGTGGGCCCGTAAGGCACACGACCATGTTAGTAAAAGTTTTGCAATGTCTAGACTCGACTTCGGCCAAGGAGTGTGGAAGGGGGATTCCTACAGGCAGTCGGCTCTGATACCAACTTGTGACAGTCGGGGGCCGTCGGGAACCCAGGCCCACCTCTACTGGGATGGAGCCACCTGCCCCTTCAGCCCCCATCTCCGAACAGTATCACAGGTAAGGTAACTGTGTAAAGTATATTGTATATGCCCGTGATCACCTCCCGAAGTGATCACGGCCCAGTAGTATAGCATGGCAGACGGACAAGAGTGTAGGGCCACTGATGGAACACTAGCATCCTATACTAAGCAGTAGGATAGCAGGTAATGGTAACAACAGTAGTAGCAAGGACAGGCTATGCATCAGGATAGGATTAACGGAAAGCAGTAACAAGCTACACTACTCTAATGCAAGCAGTATAGAGAAGAGTAGGCGATATCTGGTGATCAAGGGGGGGGGG
>NC_053022.1:42184604-42287764 GCF_003073215.2 Triticum urartu
GTGGGAGACTCTCTTCTTTAATTTGCACGAAGTTGTATATTTCCCTCAAAGCAGCTTGTTTCTTATGAGCAGGGAAATATTTACTAGAGAAGTAATAAATCATATCCTAGGGACTACGCACACAACCAGGATCAAGAGAATTAAACCATATCTTAGCATCACCCTTTAATGAGAACAGAAATATTTTATGTATGTAAAAGTAGCGAGATCTCTCATCATTTGTGAACAAGGCAGATATATCATTTAACTTAGTAAGATGTGCCACAACAGTTTTAGATTCATAGCCAAAAAAAGGATCAGATTCAACCAAAGTAATTATATCAGGATCAACAGAGAATTCATAATCCTTCTCGGGAACACGGATATGTGAAATAGCAAAAGCAGGGTCAGGTTTCATTTTATCTCTAAGTGATTCTTTGTTCCATTTAACTAATAACCTCTTGAGCTCATATCTATCTTTGCAAGCTAAAATAGTGGCAGAAGATTCCATATCAAAAAGATAACCCTCAGGAATAACAGGCATATTTTCATCATCACTTTCATCATCGTATTCAGATTCAATAATTTCTTTTTCTCTAGCCCTAGCAATTTGTTCATCAAGAAATTCACTAAGGGGCATAGTAGTATCAGGCATAGAAGCAGTTTCATCATAAGTATCATGCATAGCAGAAGTGGCATCATCAATAACATGCGACATATCGGAACGAATAGCAGAAGCAGGTTTAGGTGTCGCAAGCTTACTCATAACAGAAGGTGAATCAAGCGCAAGGCTAGATGGCAGTTCCTTACCTCCCCTCGTAGTTGAGGGATAAATTGTTGTCTTAGGGTCTTTCAAGTTCTTCATAGTGCCCAGCAGATATAAATCCCAAGTGACTCAAAGAATAGAGCTATGCTCCCCGGCAACGGCGCCAGAAAAAGGTCTTGATAACCCACAAGTATAGGGGATCGCAACAGTTTTCGAGGGTAGAGTATTTAACCCAATTTTGTTGATTCGACACAAGGGGAGCCAAAGAATATTCTCAAGTATTAGCAGCTGAGTTGTCAATTCAACCACACCTGGAAACTTAGTATCTGCAGCAAAGTGTTTAGTAGCAAAGTAATATGATAGTGGTGGTAACGGTAACAAAAGAGTAGTGCAAGCAATAGTAAATATTTTTGGTATTTTGTAGTGATTGTAACAGTGGCAGCGGAAAAGTAAATAAGCGAGAACCAGTATATGGAAAAGCTCGTAGGCACCGGATTAGTGATGGATAATTATGCCGGATGTGGTTCATCATGTAACAGTCATAACATAGGGTGACACATAACTAGCTCCAATTCATCAATGTAATGTAGGCATGTATTCCGTATATAGTCATACGTGCTTATGGAAAAGAACTTGCATGACATCTTTTGTCCTACCCTCCCATGGCAGCGGGGTCCTATTGGAAACTAAGGGATTTTAAGGCCTCCTTTTAATAGAGAACCGGAACAAAGCATTAGCACATAGTGAATACATGAACTCCTCAAACTATGGTCATCACCGGGAGTGGTTCCGATTATTGTCACTTCGGGGTTGCCGGATCATAACACATAGTAGGTGACTATAGAATTGCAAGATAGGATCAAGAACACATATATATTCATGAAAACATAATAGGTTCAGATCTGAAATCATGTTACTCAGGCCCTAGTGACAAGCATTAAGCATAGAAAAGTCATAGCAACATCAATCTCAGAACATAGTGGATACTAGGGATCAAACCCTAACAAAACTAACTCGATTACATGATAATTCTCATCCAACCCATCACCATCCAGCAAGCCTACGATGGAATTACTCACGTACGGCGGTGAGCATCATGAAATTGGTGATGGAGGATGGTTGATGATGACGACGGCGACGAATCCCCCTCTCCGGAGCCCCGAACTGACTCCAGATCAGCCCTCCCGAGAGGTTTTAGGGCTTGGCGGCGGCTCCGTATCATAAAACACGATGATTTCTTATCTCTGATTTTTTTCTCTCCGAAAGCAGATATATAGAGTTGGAGTTGGCGTCGGAGGGCATCCAGGGGGCCCACGAGGTAGGGGGCGCGCCCTAGAGGGGGGGGGCGCCCCCCACCCTCGTGGACAGGGTGTGGGCCCCCTGGTCTTCATCTTTGGAGAGGATTTTTTATTATTTTTTCTAAGATGTTCCGTGGAGTTTCAGGTCATTCCGAGAATATTTGTTTTCTGCACATAAAACAACACCATGGCAATTCTGGTGAAAACAGCGTTAGACCGGGTTAGTTCCATTCAAATCATACAAGTTAGAGTCCAAAACAAGGGCAAAAGTGTTTGGAAAAGTAGATAAGACGGAGCCGTATCAAGCCCTCCATCCCCGTCAACTTAGTAGGCCCACAAGTCAGCCTCCCACCAAGGTGGGTCCCAGCTAGCAGGGGGTATTCATTTTTTTGTGCGTAATAAGGAGGCACTTCCGGTGGGTCCGAGCTGACAGCAGGGGGAACGTTTTTTCGCAAAATACGGTGGCCCGTCGGGTGGGTCCCAGCAGTCGGGGCAAACGTTTTTTTCGCGATATACTGGTGGGCGTCCGGTGGGTCCCTGCTGTCAGGTGGAGGAATAATTATTTTCCGCGTAATAAGGAGGCACTTCCTTGCGGCTGCCATGGACCCAGCTGTCAGCCTCTCCACGTACAGTCCACTTCAGATGTCGCGCCGACAACACCACGGCGGTGGACGACGGCGAGGCCTAGGAAGGGGACGACGCGGAGCCAGGGAAGACACGGCAGTGGATGCTCACGCAGAGAGGAGTATGAGGGTTCACTGGTTCGGCTGCGCTGCCGTCGCCGCAGAATAACAGGGGGTGTGGGTGAGTGGAGTGGAGGGATGGCCTGGCTAGCGGTGGGAGTAGTATGGGGGCGGTGAGGCCTCCGCGGCAGCACAGCCGGCCACGGCAGGCAGGAGCAGGCGGCACGACCGGCGCTACTTTGGGTGGCTGGAGCAAGAAGACCAGAGGTTGAAGAAGCACTACGGCCGTTGGATGGACATCGTACGGTCAGTCGAGCTAGAATCGTGCATATTGACTAAGTTGACAAAGCCCTTCGTCCCCGTCAACTTAGTAAGCCCACTATACTGGGTCCCAGCTAGCAGGGGGGTATTCATTTTTTTTGTGCGTAATAAGGAGGCACTTCCTTGCGTGCGAAGATATAGCTGGTGGGTCCGAGCTGTCAGCGACGGTAACGTTTTTTTCGCGAAATACAGAGGCCGTTTCGGTGGGTCCCAGATGTCAGGTGGAGGAAATCATTATTTTGCGCATAATAAGGAGGCATTTCCTTGCGTGCGGCCGTGGACCCAGCTGTCAGCCTCTCCACGTACAGTCCACTTCAGATGCATGTCGGTCATTGACCACGCTGACCACGCCACGCCAAGAGCACCAGGGCGGTGGACGACGGGGAGGCCTAGGAAGGGAACGACACGGAGGCAGGGAAGACTCGGCCGTTGTTTTTGTTTCCCACGCGGAGGGGAGTACGACTATACGAGGGTTTACTAGTTCATCTGCCGTCGCCGGAGAATAACAGCAGGTGTGGGTGAGTAGAGGGATGGCTAGGCCAGCGATGGGAGTACGGTAGGGCGGTGAGGCCTGCGCGGCAGCACAGCCGACCGCGGGGAGGAGAGAGCAGGCAGTCCCGCCGGCGCTTGTTTGAGCGACTGGAGCAGGAAGAATAGAGATTGAAGAAGCACGACGGCCGTTGGATGGACATCCAACAATATACATGCCATCTGTGGCAAGCTTCAAATCTGTGGAAAACAGCATACAGCCCATCTGCCATTATTTCAAATAACTTACAGCCCATTTGCTAATTCTTACGGGTTTTTTGGAGCCCATATTCTTTATGTTAGCATTACAGCCCATATTGTGGCCACGGTTAAAAAATTATACGAAACTTTGCATATGTCGGTGCGGTCTGAACTGTTTTTAATCCCGAAATTTCGAGTCACATTCATACTGATTTTAAAAATAAATGTATATCAATATAAAATCCAATAAATTGTCCACGCATAAAAATCAATGCAATTTAAAATCTCGAAATGAAAAAAAGATATTTGAAAATAATTGCTGGCTTGATGTGTTTTAAAAATATACAACCCATTTCTCATTACTGATATGCAGCCCAACAGGCCTGATAAAGCGACTTACTTGACAAATCACAAAAAAACTGGGCTAGGCATTTTCAGAAAGAAAAAAAACTACTGGGCTGGTCTGTGGTAAACATAAAAGAAAAGGCTGTCTAGACAGGCCAGAGTGTCCCGCACAGCCCAGTTGACATCCTGCTTCCGTCTCAAAAACAAATTAGATAAATGCCACTCCAATTATGGCGATTCATAAAAATGCCACTGCAATTTCCAAACTTTGAAAAATGCCACTGCAATTTTTGCAAACTTCGAAAAACGCCACTGCAGTTTGCAAACTTCAAAAAACGCCACTCTAGACTTCGAAAAATGCCACTAGAAATGGCATGAAATGGCATTTTTCAAAGTTTGGAAATTGCAGTGGCATTTCTCGGATACACCAGATTTGGAGTGGCATTTATCAAAATTAACCCAAAACAAAAATAACTGGGCGAGCTGTTGGGTCCCTGGTGTCAGCCGCTTGTTGTGCAATTCTCTCGTTTATTGACTACGTTGACAATGGCATGGGACCCAGATGTCAGAAATCCACTAGGAGGAGCCATTTTTTTATTGGCTTGAAATAAGGAGGCACTTGCTTGTGTACTTCCATGACCTTGGCGGGTCCCTGCTGTCATCCTCTCCATGTACAATCATCTTCTGTTTGTGTACGCGTCAACTTGCTAGGCCCACAAGTCAGCCTCTAAACCGTGGAGGACAAATACAACCCATTTAAAAAAATAACAGCCCATTCCATATGTTCAAACGGAAAGTTCAACATTCAGAGCAAAGTAACAAGTCTAATCCACATATAGATTACTGAACTTCCACGTTGACAACCATCATAGCCAAGTGAACTATCTACTCCCACTAACACTCTAGTAGCGTACAAGTACTAACTTACTCTTAGCTAACTAGACGATGCCGTCCGCCATCTGCTGTCCATGCTAAATGCCGGCACCGGCGTCCTCCGCCTCGCCTCGGACTTGCCAGAGGTGCGATAGGGCGCGTTGCTCGCGCGCATTGGCCCTTTCCATGCCGGCGTGGTCCACCGAAGCTTCGGCTTCCAAGCGGGAAACCCACTTGATGAGCTGGTAGTAAAAATCGGCGTCGCGAACGCGTGCGTGCCTGACAGCCTCCAGGGCTATTTGCCGGGCGCCGGCCTCCACGTAGTCGTCCCAGTTGCGGGCGCTCTGCTCGTGACTCAGAGCATCGGTGCGCTGCTGCTCCATGTCCCGCGGGCGGCGCAAATCAGCGATACGCTGCTCCTCCGCCAGGCGGTCGTGCTCCAACAACTCCTGCCCCTCCGCCATGCGGTCGCGCTCCAACAACTCCTCGATCTCCGCATTGCCATCTAAAGACAGATAGAATGCCTCCTCCCTCCGTCTACCTTTCGGTGAAAACCCGAACACTAGTTCCGGCGGTGACCGCCTCCGGCGTCGCCTACCGCGGACGGGCGGGGGCATGGCGGACGTGGCGAGCGACGTCAGGCCGGTGGGGGCTTATGAGGATATGGCGAGTTGGGTCACGGTGGCACTTGAGAAGGCCGGGAAACAGTACTTATAGGCGGAAGGTAGCGCGACGGTCATCGGAATTCAATGCATAATGGCTTAGCGCGCCAGCTTGCCGTGGAAAACTAGAGAAACTGAAATTATGACTGTGCCGTCCCGTCCCGTCTGGGTCGCACGCCGGCATGGCGGTCAAACGAGTGCACTCGAATCATCTCCCTCCTTGTTAATAATGATTCCACGGATTTAAAGCGTATCTTTTTTCGCATCAGTTAGCTGCCTTAATTACGGCCGGCTGCATGCAGGCACTCAGAATCGCTCGCAGGCAGTACGCAAAGCAGCATGCAACCACTTAAATCGCTGGAATTAATTAGGCTTAAACTTCTGCATGCCGAGGGCACGCTTGCAGCCACTTAAATCGCTGGAATTTATTAGGCTTAAACTTCTGCATGCCGTTAATTATTGCCATGCCTTGGTCTTGCTGCTTTGCTCACGGGATTAATAAACCCGGACGGAGGGAGTACCTTGGTTGGTGAGAGGTTTGAATTAAGCCCTGCAAACCAGAAAGGAGGTACTTGTACGTTCGTGATCCGCTATTTATTCGTGTAGTATCGAGTAGGTCGTTTCTTGAATTGAGCCCTGCAAACCGGAAAGGAGGTAGTACGTGCGTGATCCGCTATTTATCCGTGTAGGATCGATAGTGTAGCTTGTCAGTTTCTTCAGAGGTAGGCATTTTTATCCGTGTAGGATCGATAGTGTAGCTTGTCAGTTTCTTCAGAGGTAGGCATTTTTATTCAAAAAACTGTCACTTCGCATCTTGTGTCGCAAATAAAACTGCCAGGAGCGCATTTGTAGGCTAGCTAGTGATCAATCAGTAACTTGTAAACACTGAGCGAACAGAAATAAGTAACTGTTAATGCATCTCAATGATTCACAGATCATATACAAATATGTAGCTCCAAAAGCAAAGATCTGCCACTTTGGATCTTGCGTCGCAACTAAAACTAACTAGTACGATTCCCATACATAAGATCAACATGTTAATGCATCTCAACGACTCACAGATCATATACAAATATGTAGCTCCAAAAGCAAAGATCTAGAAAAAACATCTGTTCTTCCTACTAACATGGATGCTTCTATTGGCCAACATTCAGTACAGACTGAAAGACAAATTTGTTTGTGAAGTCTACAATTCCTCTTGCAAACGTAAGTGGTTTCACCAACAGCTGGAACCATGAGAATGAACCAGACATGATGGACGAACATGCACTGCAATATGATTTGGTCTTCCCTCGATCACACTGCAAGACTATGTTCGGAATACAAACTTTAACTTAGGCAAAATGATGCCCATTGTATAATCAGACCAAAGCAATGAAGCACCTAGTGTTGGCCAATAAATAGTACAGTACTACTTTTCAGCAGTCCATGAAGTGACTATCCAATCTTTCTGTGTCTATTTTCAAATGGCACAGCATGCAGTGACTATACTATTCTCTTGTGCAGTTCAACCAAAATTGCGGGCACTTTGTTTGTTTGCCAAATAGCAATGGGCGGACATCTCTCTCTGCACAAATCAAGCAGCTAGTAAACATATACCACACCTTGTATTTTCGGTTTAAACATGTCTCTTCCGCTTAGCATCTGTCATGTTCTTCACTGGACAATCTGATACAGTTATGTTTTGCCCTGGACAATTTCATACTGAATTGATTTGCTGGTTCAGAGCAGAAATGTAGCGCCTATTCTTCATCAGACCAAGGATATCCATGTTTGCGGTGATGAAAGAGGTGAAATCGATACAACCGAAATTGAGCATCCAATCATTGAATCCTGTCCTACACCTCCAATGTACGTCCACCCTACCAATACATTCACATGCAAACCACTAGTATTACTATCTAATGACAGTACAAAAAGAGTAGCAAGATAGTAGCAAACCATGTACCTTCGCAATGAACATCTCATAGTGCCACCAATTGGATATAAAGGTTGGGAAAAACATGCTCCTAATGTTGAACCAGTTGGACTTTTTGTGCAGTTCCACTAAAATCGAGCATCCCTGTTTGCATAGATATTGAAAGTGTGATTACTCTAAAAGTGGCACTAGTTGAAGCATAGACTCACAAATATAAGCATTCCAATTTTTTAATGGGAAAAGGTAGCAAGACTGTTTCTAACCACCTGTTTGAAGGAATAAATAAAGCAACAGTGGCTGATGTGAGGAAGGCATACATAGTTTTTCTGGAAAAGTGAGCCATTCCTGACCTTTCCTCTTGTTTTAAGCAAATTTTGTGCAGTTCTACTAAAATAAAATGCCATCACCGCCTTGACAATTCAGTGACACTGTACAAAAGGAAATGACTTAACATTACATCATTCAGGTATGTAGTCGACAGGCATTAGAGACAAACATACAGACCTCCTCAAGAGAACAGCCGGAGGAGGAGGAGGAGGTGCCCACTCTTGACCTTTCCTCTTGTCTTCATAATTGTCTGTGCAGTTTAACCAAAATAAAATGACATCAACGCCTTGGCATTTTGGTGACACTATACAAAAAAATCAACTTATCACATGAAAGTGAGGTATGTAATCTATAAGCATTAACAGTGCAAAAATCTGAAGGTAGTAACAAGTTTCATCGTTGGTATACTGGCTGTGCAACAGCATTAGAATGCCTTAGCTGAAAAATCTTTAATACATCCACAATCAACAGCTAACCCTGAAATAATCCAGTGACATTAAATGGCATTGCTTAAATTTATGGGTGGCATTAGACTGAGAGCGGCATTAGTTAAATGTGGCATCACTTTAGCAGTAGCATTGCTTGACTTGACTGCTGGTGTTATACTAACAGCAAAAAACGTGGCAATAAGAGCATGGGAGGCCCATTCGGACAGTGGGTGCACCAGTACGATGTACCTCCACGGATGCAGAGTGGTGAGGGAGGTATGGTTGCCCAGAGCAACAAATATCCAGGCAGCATATGTGGATTACGGTCCCATTTTTGTTTTCTTTAGCCACATTTTTCCTATGCAAGGACAACAAACCGATCGACCTGGTCATTCTCTATTTCGTTGTCATGCCTTTCTACCCTTCTTCAACCAAGAGACACGAGACTCGTTCCTTAACTACTGATTTTCCCCTTTTCAACCTAGATGCGGGTTCGATGCCTACTCTCTTGGACAGTACAGTCTCCCTTCCTTTCCTTATTCAACCCAGACATGGATTAGTCTGCATGAAGTAGGGTTTCCTTTAATAGTGCAAATTATGGTTTTCGTCTGCGTGGCCAGCAGAGTAGAGGATAGCAAATTGGTAAGATGGTGGAGTGGAAAAAAGATCGACATGCAACGACTTAGCAGATGGGGCAATAGAACAAGGTTATGGCTCGAAAAGAGGTAGCATACCTGAGGGTCGGTGGGAAGTGGCTTCGCTCGTGGTCGTCGTCCTCCACACACACTACGGCAGCGAGCTTGGGGACGGAGGCCATCCCGCGCGGGCGCTAGGTCTGAGAGAATGGCCTTGTCTTCAATGCGTGACCTCGCTCGCCGATGACGAGTGCGTCAACGCTGCACGTCCTTCTCTTCCCCGGCGGATCTGTGACCACCGGTGAGGAGGGAGGGAGGGGCCATCTTTTTTAGATCTGGAGAGAGGGTGGTAGTGTGAGAAGCAAGTGGGCAGCCCTTAGCAAGAAAGCGCTGAAGCTCCAGCCTATATATCTTTTTTATACTACTAGTACTGGAGGTGGGGTAGTGGTAGAGTAGTTTATATTTTCTCTGCGTACAGTACCAGTTAGTCATGCTTCAAAACTGATCGGCATGCCATTAAAAAAATAAAGGTCGATAACTAATGCGGCACCTCGGGCCAACGCGGCCAGATCGCATTTTGCACGAGAAATTACACACCACTAGTCATCAACCCGTGCAGCAGGGCTAGCTTAATCCCAAGTAACATGTAATTTATAAAACTTTTATAATTTATCATCATTGAGAGGTATGATTTCTAATCTAGGATTTTGTATGGTGAGTCACACTTATACTGATAAAAGTAAGGATGTTGCATCTTCTATATTTGGCAGATTGTAACTTCATATTAGACACTTTAAATATACACATATATGATTTGGAACTATATCACAACCCCATGATTTTTTTTTATTTGTAAGAAGCTTGTTAGTTTAAAATTTTATATTGCTTTTTTGGTTCTTACTTGGGATTGGTTGTTGCATAGTTACACCGACTATTACAATATTTTGATTGATTTCTTTTTAAATTTTGCACGCATGGTCTATGGACAACAAAACAGTTTTTGTTTGCAACGGACATTTACACGTTTAGGTTTAAGTCAAATCCGTGGCACACACATTCACATGGAGATCAAACATGCATGCTAAGTTCTAGTTCTAACACGAAAAGAGAACATATTTATGCAATTCTTCCATCTCATAGCTAATTAAGTTATAGTTTGCAATGCTATATTCATGACATTTAAAACATGATGAGATGTTTGATCACGTCGATAGAAGCACTTCATGCTAACTGATCTCTTTATTCTATAAGGATTAAGGACCAAGAAATATGATCACCGACATGCATATTTCCCATCTATTTTTCTACATTTGTAGTAAAAATTCATAGTACTTTCCATTCTAGTAGCATGTGAGTAGAGAATCTAACCATGTTCAGTTGCTGCTCTTGTGCAAAAAAAATTTAAAAATTTGTTACGATCTGAAAAATATAGAGCCAAAAGACCATACATGATTAGCCTTAATTTGGAAAGGATATACAATCTGGTCCCTTTTGAAGCCAACTACTAAGGTAGCAACACTACGTAAAACAGTAAAAAAACGTAGGCGTGAAGACTGAACCTTTAGATTTGCATAAGTGATAGTATCAAGGGGCTTAGCTTGAAGAGACAAATATGATCCTTCTGGACTGAATTACATACCTGTCGCGGAATACTACAGGGTGAAAATATTGCAACATATTCATTCTGGTCCCTCTTGAAGCCAACTACTAAGGTAGCAACACTAAGTAAATGCAATATATTATAGGGCGAAAGAAGTGTGTACAACAATTGGAAGACCCAGGATACACATTAATTAAGGAGCGTATATCTTCTAGGTTCAGAACTGCAACAATATGGAGGCAGAATGGAAATAACGAAAAGCACATAGTATCTCCTAGTAGATGCAGAAACACCAGCATGATTTATTATTGTCAATTGGATCTTTATTGCCAATTCAGAAATGAGACCAACTCTTGGACAACAACCCACGGGGAGCACACCTGACTGGAATACCTTATGATTGTATTTGTGGTATTTTTGTTCAAAGCAGAGAAAAATCAAGGGATTATAAAAGAGAAAAACAATGTCATATTAACATTTGTCATGCAAAAGGACGAAAATAAACTAAATGCAGGGACATTGTTATGGAATCGTCATAATGTGCATCGACTACTCAAAGCTAATTAAAGGAAGGCATGTGATCAGAGATTTAAAATAAGTGGATTTTTTTTAGCTAACATCCTACTAATTGTTTCTACAGCCTGCACTATCAATTCTCTCAGGGACTGAAAACAATCATAAATCCAGTTAAGGAGGAAGGTGTGGAAACAACAAAGTGAACTATGCCACCATATATTAGAATCACATTAGAGAACAATCGCTAAAAAACCATGCATGGCTCCGCATTGCAAAGCGTTACCTTGGCTACACACCCACAGTATGGAGAAGCGGTACATCATATTTATTTTCTCCAAAGAAAAATTGACACAATGGGAAGCAAATAAATTGAAAAATCACCTGAGGACAAAGGGTCCTAATTTGCAAAGCGTGACTCAGGTTGTCCAACTGTCCAGAGGCTGCGCTAGCCAAGCGGCCAAGCAATGGTGGTGGATCAACACTACACCGTTAAATAACTGAGTAGCTAATTTACTCTCAGTAGTATGAAATTTTATGAAATTTTGTCCATAGCTATTATTAGAGTTTACTATCACAGTTGCATAAAAAATTTAAGATGTCATCTAATCTGTTCAGCCACATAATAGAATTCTATTGCATAATTTCGAAAAAAATAGACAAAATTTGATGAAGAATAAACGGGTATACCCAAAGTCAACAGTAGCTACCATGTCATCTCCTTTTCTATCCGAATAGACACCCAATCAAGCTTCACGAAGCTGAACAACAGAAACACACTTCAGTTTACATGCCAAAAAAGTAGAAGATTTATGTTCCTGCTATAGCACTTCTGAAAAGTATCTCATGAAATCTTAGTATTACAAAATTATTATAAAAACATCTAGAGAATGTACGTTTCACACCCAAGCTATCTGAAAGCAATTGTTTTTCATCTTCTTCCAAAAAAAATCAGTATCCACAGTTAGCAACCAAAAAATATAGGATCATACGTAGGCAAACAGACGACATGTGCCTTGAATCTTCGACGAACTTTTCAGGCTTGTCCACCCCGAGCCATATAACTGTAGCATGTGTCTGTGGTAGTGGGAATTACTGTGTCGGTAGTATCGCCCACGACGACACCCTACTGAATTGATTTACCCTGCCATCATAGCTAGAACAAGGAAGCTAAGGATTGAATCAGAATTTCCAATCTGGATATTAGTGAGAGAGCTGGAGAGAGAGAGAGAGAGGATTGAATAATTGACGTTTGCAATCTGGATATCATACCTTTTCTTGAACCTGTTCCAGAGGGGAGGAGACACAGAGATGCCGAAGAAGAGGAAGAGTGGAAGCAGGAGTTATTGACACTGCGCCGATGATGTCGGGTGGCGAACCGAGGCTGTTCCAATCTGGATTCTGGACGGAGAATACTTAATGTTCAGAGGAGCCTTCTCCGCCATGTTATTGGAGTGCTGGATCAATCAGAGGAGTATTCGTGAGGCGCGCATGATGTGCTGCCATATTGAACTCACCGCCACGAGATCGGCTGAAGATAGGGAGGAGGAACGGATGAGGAGGAGAAGTGCTAGGGTTCGGTTCGGTGTTTGCTGAATTTTTTAGGTGGTGCGTGGGAGGTGTTTGATCGGGGAAGGAAAGGAAACTACTTGAGTTTTTTTTTTGCGAAGATGTGTCTAGGTGGGACAGCGGCCATGGACTCCTTGACCTTGACGCATGCATCCGACGGTGGAAAATAATTAATTCCAAGATTAGACGGCTAATTTGCTTAGTTTTTGAGGATTAACGTGATAACTCGGATGGTGCCTCCAATTTGTAAATACTAGTCGTCAACACGTGCATTCGCACGGGCTAGCATCCAAAAGTAAGTGGGAGGTACTTTTGTAACACACCCTACATTTTGGACAAGCGCGTTCCTAAGTCATGCTTCAAAGCATTCGCACGGGCTAGCATCCAAAAGTGAGTGGGAATTAAATTTTATGTCCTAATCAATTTAAATTCATTGGGTGGCCTGCTTGGCCGCCTAGTTCTTATACTTCCTCCATTTCAATTTACTTTGATATTAGATTTTCTTTTCGGTATGAAAATTTTACAGAGAACAATTTGAATGGTTAGAATAAATAAATAATTATGTATAGATAATGTGAAAATATATTCAGTGAGGAATCTACAAATTGATATGGTATTGTAGATGTCAATAATGGTAGCTTGCAAAACGCTCTTATATTTAATAATGTTAGCTTGCAAAATGCTCTTATATTGTAGAACGAAGGTCTAGATATTTGAAAGAAATGATTTAGTGTCTCTATAATATAATAACTGACATGCTTAAAGTTGGTTATCGTACTATCTTATCTCTTAACATCTTCGTGTAATAGCATGCTTTCAAATAATTATTATCTTACACTTTCTTTGATAAATATGCTAACAATGTTTGGTAATATTACAAATTCTACGAACAAATTTGCATTCAAAAACGGGGCATAAAAATAACATACTTCTTAAATATGCAATAATATGCAATTTAGCTTTCTAGGAACTTTTCAGTTACAAAACAGTGTTTCTTCACCAACACTATGAAAGTTGGCATGCACATCACTTCTCTCATGTTATCTTAAAAAATATTTATGTATGCTGCAGAATAACAAAGGTGACTGTAATTGTTCCAGGGATATCTGAATCCCTCATTAACATGAAAATTTAAATGATTCATTAATAGATAAATTTATGTATTAGATTTTCCTGCCACGGAGAATTAATGTTCATCTACCAAACTGTGTGATAAAATGTTCACCAATTTGGTTGGCCTAATATTCTTCGGGGATCTGGTTCAGGACTTAATGTCAGAAATCATGTAAGTTCCATGACTTGCATGTGTTTCACTAATATGTTTTAGATAAGTAGCTAAAATGTTGATGTCATATAATTGAAGAATTGTTAATATTTTGCAAAAGCTGTAAATCATGTTGACAATTACAATGTACATATTTTTACCATCTGAAGAACCCTGATGCTTACCTGAAACTTTGGTCCTGACAAAATCTTAATATTTGCAATCAAGTCTACCGTTATTCTTGCATCTGTGGCCAAAAGTTATCTATCTTGTCCTTTTTCCAACACCACATATCGTCGTGTATTGTACTCTTGTGATATAGTCATGGGACGAACCGAGAATATATATATTTCTAACCATATATATTAAAGTTTATAAACCTTAAGTAGCCTACTTGTGATGTATAGTTGGAAAATCATTTTCTAATTTTCCTTGTATATATTCCCATTGTGTTTTTTAGAACCATGAAATAGAAGAACATGCAACTTTGATAATGTCCTTCTATTTCAATGGTATCTTGTATCCATTCAGTTTAAAAAACTATTGGAGAAATTTTTGCCAAAATGTAACAATGCCCAGACCAAACCTATTGTATGCAAATGGACAGGATCCTACTCTGACAGCTTGATGCACGTTGACTATGACAGAGGCGTAGATCAGGACGCCTCAATCAACCGCTTGTGCATTTTTTTCGTACAACTCTGTATAGGTTACAGAAGGTCAGGTCATGATCATGGTGGCAAATCGATTGTATGGTTTGTAACGTAGAAGAAAATTTACATAAGAATTCTGGTAGGTTCAAACTTTTGAGATGAGATGAAGACATAACCTGCAGTAGACCAAATACGTGATAACCAGACCAAGTTCTGAAGGTGAACATATCATCATGTGCAAATACTACTTTTCATATTCAGACTTCCCAAATACGTTAGCTTTTATATCATGCATATATGATGCCACAAATTCATCTCCTTCACGACTTTATTCAGTATCATCATGGCCACACGGATTTTACATGGATTTCAAGTCCATGTGGTGGAAGAGAAAAATATCACTGTGGAACATATTAATCCGGAGAAAGATATGATTGCACCAATCAATACTAACCTGTGGGTATCCAACTTCCTAGCCTGTTGATCACATTTCTCCACTGTACACATGCATGCATCAATGACGTGCATGATATTTATGCTACAGACATGGACATGAGCCGCCGATTGAAGCTGCTTCTAGACTGCCAGACATCCTTCGTTGCAGGCGATGGAGTTACTCCTGCCAGAACACACAGCAACAGCCACAATGCAAAGGAAACAGAGATCCGGTACCTTGCACCGATAAAGCTTGAAGGCATGAGATATAGAGATGAGACAATAGATGGGGGATTAATTACTACTCGGAGGTACAGAACGAACAAAGGTTTTTAATTTAAAGGAAATATCATAATAATGTAAGCTGTAAATTGTATGAACAATCCCAGGTTGTCTCATGCCCCTGACGTCACCGCTAGGCCTGCTATTGCTTTCTTCGGCTATAAGTTGTTTTTTATATTTACTGTCTTGTAAAAAAGAAACAAACTGAACTTCACTAATTAGAACTTATAAAAAAGAGAAGAACAAACATGAGAAGTGAAACATCTCGTACCATCTTGAGCAGTCTCAGTTCCAAAACAGTTTTTCTGAAATGAGATAATAACATAGGCTGCACGTACAGTTCTTTTGACATTTTTCTTGGGACTCCATCATAGACTGCTCCTGTTCGTCGCTGATGTGAAGAACGCAGAACCAAAGCATGGACGCCATAACATGCTCTGCTCTCCAACCATGACGAAGATCCTTTCGTGGAGCCATTCTGCCATGTACTGACATACAGGGTATACTCTCATGATGCAGGCCTTACCTAAGCCTTCGTCTAAGTGGCAATGGCTTGCCATTAGGGCCCGATGATGTGGGTTGAACACGTGCCTGTGTAATTGATGATGACCATCGGTACCTGATCGTCAACATTTGTGCTTAAGGAATTAATTAATTGAGGTAATGAATTCCTTGTATATTGCACATATAGCTGATCAAACCCACTTGATTCAATTACCTTAATATTTCTGCAGGAGGTGAAGGCATGTAGAGCCCAGTAACTTATCTCCCAGCGGATCTCTATGTCGCTGCACGCAGAACACCATGACGTGCCAGCGTGGAGACATACGGAAGATCGAGAATCATCGGTCATCAGGCTGTACATGTGCAGGCAAAGCATGAATGGTCAACTTGCCGGTACACTCAAAACCTTTTCTTGTATATAAATGTTTCTGAAACAGACTATTAAGGTTCTGACAATAGTATCTATTTTACCAAAAAAAATACTCAACTTAGGTACCTTAAGGGATGCCCACAATTAAGGCCACAAATTATAATTTGGCATCTTTTGCCTTCATAATTTGCCTTCTCACCAGTCACCACGTCTGTACCTCTTGCCCTCATGATCTCTCCACTTGCTTCTTTCCTCGCTCCATTTGTTCTCTCGCCGTGTTACCACGCGTCCAGATCTTTTTTCATCGCAACCTTTCCCTTCTGGCCTTTTCCTCACTTTCGCTCGCAACCTTGCTGCCAATGCAATTCATCATTGCCATAGGTGTCGAGACTCGATCTTCCTAATGTTGCTTGCAATGATCTGCACCTTTTCTAATATGTGAGATCGCCATGACTCTTTCCCTTAGCTAGCCAAGCAGGTGTCACCAGATTGGTTGGATGGGGAAATATAAAGCACGTCCATGTGCTGGCCCAAGAAGCCCTAACTTTGGTGAAGATTGGTTAGATGGAAACCTCCTGTAGCAACTCCTTCGTCAAGATCGCATATGTCTCCAATAAAGTAGAAAGCAGATTGGTTGAACTGGATACTTAATGCACCACACACATTTAATTCTGGATCTGACACGATATAGTGTCTATCATCATCTCATCCATCCGTATTTGTACAGTCTATTGGAGTTGTTGCCTTACAAAATTTTCTTCAGTTTTGCTAAACCACATCTAGATGTGCCATAAATATTGCACATCTAAGTCCTATGTCATTAATCTTACGTCGAGATTCGTGTGGATATTTTCCTTTTTCCTTTTTCTTTTCTCTTTATGCTTGATTCACTCACTTAGATGTGTTGCACATCTAAGTCCTATGTCATTGATCTTACATCGAGATTCGTGTGGATATTTCTCTTTTTCTTTTTTCTTTTCTCTTTATGCTTGATTCACTCACTTAGATGTGCAATAACTAGAGCATATCTAGATGTGCCCTAGACACATCCAATTTTCTTCTGCAATTTTCTTTTGCCTGCTGGAATTGAGCGTATCCTATTAACTCTTTCAATCTGATATTATGCCCCAGCTGCATGTGCGTACCTATTACTGTACAAATATATATATATATATGCATGCAACCACGTCATGCTGTATCATAGCTCTTACGCTGTTGACTTGTGAGCTCTGAATCCACCTCCACTGGTAGAAAAAGGGCTTTTAGTCCCGGTTCGTAAGGGCCTTTAGTCCCGGTTCTGGAACCAGGACTAAAGTGTCGGTACTAATGCCCTGACCCTTTAGTCCCGGTACAATCCAGAACCGGGACTAAAGGCCCTCCATGTGGCCGGTCCACCTTTAGTCCCGTTTGGTAACACCAACCGATACTAAAGGAAATTTCCTGATTTTTTTTTGAATTTTTTTTGAATTTTTTTATTTTCAAATTTCTGAATTATTTTAACCTCTAATCACCCCTCATCACTGCTCAATTTAATCTCTAATCACCCCTCATCGTTCCAAATCATCTCACTTCCCGAACGGTCACCCATCCTCTCACTACTCCAGCCTGAGCACGCTTAACTTCCGGGTTCTATTCTCCCTCGTTTCCAAGTCTGCACTTGTTGTTTTCCTGACAATAGTAAGATGTCAATCCTATTAACCCTCAGGAATTTAGCTTGAGCATGAAGTCACATATTTCACTGTTTGAGTTTAAAACTATTGTTCTAAAAAACAATAATTTTTTAGTAACACTAATATTTTTGAATAAGTAGTTTGACCATTGTTTGACCACAGTTTGACCATAGTTTGACCAGATTTGACCAAAATTCAAAAAAGGTGAAATAATTATTTAATAACACTAATATTCTTGAATAATTATTTAGTAACACTAATACTTCTTGAATAAGTAGTTTGACCATAGTTTGACCAGATTTACTGAAAATTTAAAAAAACTGAAATTTGAGCATAACTTTTTTTCCTTTTGGAATTTGAGGATTCTAGAAATTTGCAAACAGGCCGTAGGCTGTCTCCATCGGATGTAACTTTTCGAGTAGATGATTTTTCCCAACAACTAGACCACATATCACATGTGAAACTTATTTTCTTTTATTTTTTTGACATTTCCATCATTTTCTTTTATTTTTTTTAAAACTGAAAAGGCGATCCAGGGGGGGGGTAGAGTTTGAAAATGGGACCTTTAGTACCGGTTCGTGGCACGAACCGGGACTAAAGGTCTCATCCCCATTAGTCCCGGTTCGTGCCTCAAACCGGGACTAAAGGTCTAATCTTTAGTCCCGGTTTGTGGCACGAACCGGGACCAATGGTTGTGGGCCAGGAGCGAGGCCCATTGGTCCCGGTTCATCCCACCAACGGTGTTGGGGAACGTAGCAGAAATTCAAAATTTTCCTACGTGTCACCAAGATCTATCTATGGAGAAACCAGCAACGAGGGGAAGGAGAGTGCATCTACATACCCTTGTAGATCGCTAAGCGGAAGCGTTCAAGTGAACGGGGTTGATGGAGTCGTACTCGTCGTGATCCAAATCACCGGAGATCCTAGCGCCGAACGGACGGCACCTCCGCGTTCAACACACGTACAGCCCGGTGACGTCTCCCATGCCTTGATCCAGCAAGGAGAGAGGGAGAGGTTGAGGAAGACTCCATCCAGTAGCAGCACAACGGCGTGGTGGTGGTGGAGGAGCGTGGTGATCCAGCAAGGCTTCGCCAAGCACCGCAAGAGGAGGAAGGAGAGAGGTAGGGCTGCGCCAAGAGGGAGATCCAATCGCGTGTTGGGCAGCCCCTAGGGCTCAAGTATATATAGGGGAAGGGGAGGGGGCTGCGCCCCCTCTAGGGTTCCCACCCAAGGGGTGCGGCAGCCCCCAGATCCCATTTGGGTGGCGGCCAGGTGGAGGGAGAGGGAGGCGCAGGGAGCATGGGCCTTAGGGCCCATCTGCCCTTAGGGTTTGCCCCCCTTCCTTCCCTTAGGCGCCTTGGGCCCTTGTGGGGGGCGCACCAGCCCACCTGGGGCTGGTCCCTCCCCACTTCTTGCGCCATGCAAGCCTCCGGGGTGTGGCCCCACTTGGTGGACCCCCGGGAACCTCCCGGTGGTCCCGTACGTTACCGATAAAACCCGAAACTCTCGGTGACCAAAAACAGGACTTCCCATATATAAATCTTTACCTCCGGACCATTCCGGAACTCCTCGCGACGTCCGGGATCTCATCCGGGACTCCGAACAACATTCGGTAACCACATACAAACTTCCTTTATAACCCTAGCGTCATCGAACCTTAAGTGTGTAGACCCTACGGGTTCGGGAACCATGCAGACATGACCGAGACATTCTCCGGTCAATAACCAACAGCGGGATCTGGATACCCATGTTGGCTCCCACATGTTTCACGATGATCTCATCGGATGAACCACGATGTCGAGGATTCGATCAATCCCGTATTCAATTCCCTTTGTCTAGCGGTATTGTACTTGCCCGAGATTCGATCGTCGGTATCCCGATATCTTGTTCAATCTCGTTACTGGCAAGTCTCTTTACTCGTTCCGTAACACATCATACCGTGATCAACTCCTTGATCACATTGTGCACATTATGATGATGTCCTACCGAGTGGGCCCAGAGATACCTCTCCGTTTACACGAAGTGACAAATCCCAGTCTCGATTCATGCCAACCCAACAGACACTTTCGGAGATACCTGTAGTGTACCTTTATAGCCACCCAGTTACGTTGTGACGTTTGGCACACCCAAAGTATTCCTACGGTATCCGGGAGTTGCACAATCTCATGGTCTAAGGAAACGATACTTGACATTAGAAAAGCTTTAGCATACGAACTACATGATCTTTGTGCTAGGCTTATGATTGGGTCTTGTCCATCACATCATTCTCCTAATGATGTGATCCCGTTATCAACGACATCCAATGTCCATGGTCAGGAAACCGTAACCATCTATTGATCAATGAGCTAGTCAACTAGAGGCTTACTAGGGACATGGTGTTGTCTATGTATCCACACATGTATCTGAGTTTCCTATCAATACAATTCTAGCATGGATAATAAACGATTATCATGAACAAGGAAATATAATAATAACTAATTTATTATTGCCTCTAGGGCATATTTCCAACAGTCTCCCACTTGCACTAGAGTCAATAATCCAGTTCACATCGATATGTGATTAACACTCAAGGTCACATCCCCATGTGACTAACACCCAAAGAGTTTACTAGAGTCAATAATCTAGTTCACATTACCATGTGATTAACACTCGATGAGTTCTGGGTTTGATCATGTTATGCTTGTGAGAGATGTTATAGTCAACGGGTCTGAATCTTTCAGATCCGTATGTACTTCGCAAATTTCTATGTCATCTTGTAGATGCAACTACTACGCTACATTTGGAGCTATTCCAAATAACCGTTCTACTTGGAGCTATTCTAAATTGTTGCTCCATTATACGCATCCGGTATCTCTACTCAGAGCTATCCGGATAGGTGTTAAGCTTGCATCGACGTAACCCTTTACGACGAACTCTTTTACCACCTCCATAATCGAGAAAATTCCTTAGTCCACTAGTTACTAAGGATAACTTTGACCGCTGTCCTGTGATCCATTCTTGGATCTCTCTTGTACCCCTTGACTGACTCATGGCAAGGCACACTTCAGGTGCGGTACACAGCATAGCATACTGTAGAGCCTACGTCTTAAGCATAGGGGATGACCTTCGTCCTTTCTCTCTATTCTGCCGTGGTCGAGCTTTAAGTCTTAACTTCATACCTTACAACTCAGGCAAGAACTCCTTCTTTGACTGATCTATCTTGAACGCCTTCAAGATCATGTCAAGGTATGTGCTCATTTGAAAGTACCATTAAGCGTTTTGATCTATCCTTATAGATCTTGATGCTCAATGCTCAAGTAGCTTAATCCAGGCTTTCCATTGAAAAACACTTTCCAAATAACCCTATATGCTTTCCAGAAATTCTACGTCATTTTCTGATCAACAATATGTCAACAACATATACTCATCAGAAATTCTATAGTGCTCCCACTCACTTCTTTGGAAATACAAGTTTCTCATAAACTTTGTATACACCCAAAATCTTTGATCATCATCAAAGCGTATATTCCAACTCCGAGATGCTTACTCCAGTCCTTAGAAGGATTGCTGGAGCTTTGCATACTTATTAGCATCTTTCAGGATTGAAAAAACTTTCCGGTTGTATCACATACAACCTTTCCTCAAGAAAATCTTCGAGGAAACAATGTTTCGAGATCCTATCTGCAAGATTTCATAAATAATGCAGTAATCGCTAATATAATTCCAACAGACTCTTAGCATCGCTACGAGTGAGAAAGTCTCACCGTAGTCAACTCCTTGAACTTGTCGGGAAACTTCTTAATGACAAGTCGAGCTTTCTTAATGGTGACATTTACCATCATTGTCCGTCTTCCTTTTAAGATCCATATGTACCTAACAGCCTTACGACCATCAAGTAGTTCTTCCAAAGTCTACACTTTGTTTTCATATATGGATCCTCTCTCGGATTATATGGCCTCGAGCCATTTTGGAATCCAGGCCCACCATCGCTTCTCCATAGCTCGTAGGTTCATTGTTGTCCAGCAACATGACTTCCAAGACAGGATTACGTACCACTCTGAAGTAGTACGCATCCTTGTCATCCCACGGGGTTTGGTAGTGACTTGATCTGAAGTTTCATGATCACTATCATAAGCTTCCACTTCAATTGGTGTAGGTGCCACAGGAACAACTCCCTGTGCCCTGCCACACACTAGTTGAAGAGATGGTTCAATAACCTCATCAAGTCTCCACCATCCTCCCACTCAATTCTTTCGAGAGAAACTTTTTCTCGAGAAAGGACCTGATTCAAGAAACAATCCCTTATTGCTTTCGGATCTGAGACATGAGGTATACCCAACTGTTTTGGATGTCCTACGAAGATGCATTTATCCGCTTTGGGTTCGAGCTTATCAGCCTGAAACTTTTTCACATAAGCGTCGCAGCCCCAAACTTTTAAGAAATGACAGCTTAGGTTTCTCTAAACCATAGTTCATACGGTGTCATCTCATCGGAATTACGTGGTGCCCTATTTAAAGTGAATGTGGTTGTCTCTAATGCCTAACCCATAAACTATCGTGGTAATTCGATAAGAGACATCATGGTATGCATCATATCCAATAGGGTGCAGTTATGATGTTCGGACACACCATCACACTATGGTGTTCCAGGCTGTATCAGTTGTGAAACAATTTCCACAATGTCTTAATTCTGTGCCAAACTCGTAATTCAGATATTCATCTCTATGATCATATCATAGATACTTTATCCTCTTGTCACGACGATCTTTCAACTTCACCCTGAAATTACTTGAACCTTTCAATAATTCAGACTCGTTATTCATCAAGTAAATATACTCAACATCTACTCAAATCATCTGTGAAGTAAGAACATAACGATATCCACTACACGCCTCAGCACTCATTGGACTGCACACATCAAAATGTATTACTTCCAACAAGTTGCTTTCCAGTTCCATTTTGCTGAAAACGAGGCTTTCAGTCATCTTGCCCATGTGGTATGATTTGCATGTCTCAAGTGATTCAAAATCAAGTGAGTTCAAACGGTCCATTTGCATGGAGTTTCTTCATGCATATACACCAATAGACATGGTTCGCATGTCTCAAACTTTTCAAAATGAGTGAGCCCAAAGATCCATCAACATGGAGCTTCTTCATGCGTTTTATACCGTATGAATTACGTGGCAGTGCCACAAGTAGGTGGTACTATCATTACTATCTTATGTCTTTTGGCATGGACATGTGTATCACTATGATCGAGATTCAATAAACCATTCATTTTAGGTGCAAGACCATTGAAGGTATTATTCAAATAAACAAGTAACCATTATTCTCCTTAAATGAATAACCGTATTGCGATAGACATAATCCAATCATGTCTATGCTCAACGCAAACACCAATCTCGATGGTAGAGGGAGCGTGCAATGCTTGATCACATCAAGCTTGGAAAAACTTCCAACACATATATTGCCAGCTCACCTTTAGCTAGTCTCCGTTTACTCCGCAGCCTTTTATTTCGAGTTTACTAACATTTAGCAACCGAACCGGTATCTAATACCATGGTGCTACTAGGAGTACTAGTAAAGTACACATTAACACAATGTATATCCAATATACTTCTATCGACCTTGCCAGCCTTCTCATCTACCAAGTATCTAGGGTAATTCTGCTCCAGTGGCTGTTCCCCTTATTACAGAAGCACTTAGTCTCGGGTTTGGGTTCAACCTTGGGTTTCTTCACTAGAGCAGCAGCTGATTTGCCGTTTCATGAAGTATCCCTTCTTGCCCTTGCCCTTCTTGAAACTAGTGGTTTCACCAACCATCAACAATTGATGCTCCTTCTTGATTTCTACTTTTGTGGTGTCAAACATCGCGAATATCTCAAAGATCATCATATATGTCCTCGATATGTTATAGTTCATCACGAAGCTCTAGCAGCTTGGTGGTAATGACTTTGGAGAAACATCACTATCTCATCTGGAAGATCAACTCCCACTCGATTCAAATGATTGTTGTACTCAGACAATCTGAGCACAAGCTCAACAATTGAGCTTTTCTCCCTTAGTTTGCAGGCTAAGAAAATCGTCGGAGGTCTTATACCTCTTGACGTGGGCACGAGCCTGAAATTCCAATTTCAGCCCTCGAAACATCTCATATGTTTCGCGATGTTTCAAAACGTCTTCGGTGCCTCAACTCTAAACCGTTTAACTGAACTATCACGTAGTTATCAAAATGTGTATGTCAGATGTTCGCAACATCCACAGACAACGTTCGAGGTTCAGCACACCGAGCGGTGCATTAAGGACATAAGCCTTCTTATGAAGCAATGAGGACAATCCTAGTCCGCATAATTGCTACTATCAACTTTCAACTAAATTTTCTCTAGGAACATATCTAAACAGTAGAACTGAAGCGTGTGCTACGACATAATTTGCGAAGACCTTTTGACTATGTTCAGGATAATTAAGTTCATCTTATGAACTCCCACTCAGATAGACATCCCTCTAGTCATCTAAGTGATTACATGATCCGAGTCAACTAGGCCGTGTCCGATCATCACGTGAGACGGACTAGTCAACATCGGTGAACATCTTCATGTTGATCGTATCTACCATACGACTCATGCTCGACCTTTCGGTCTTCTGTGTTCCGAGGCCATGTCTGTACATGCTAGGCTCGTCAAGTTAACCCTAAGTGTTTCGCGTGTGTAAATCTGTCTTACACCCGTTGTATGTGAACGTTAGAATCTAACACCCGATCATCACGTGGTGCTTCGAAACACGAACTGTCGCAACGGTGCACAGTTAGGGGAGAACACTTCTTGAAATTGTTGTAAGGGATCATCTTATTTACTACCGTCGTTCTAAGCAAATAAGATGTATAAACATGATAAACATCACATGCAATCAAATAGTAGTGACATGATATGGCCAATATCATATAGCTCCTTTGATCTCCATCTTGGGGCTCCATGATCATCATCGTCACCGGCATGACACCATGATCTCCATCATCATGATCTCCATCATCGTGTCTTCTTGAAGTTGTCTCGTCATCTATTACTTCTACTACTACAGCTAACGGTTAGCAATAAAGTAAAGTAATTACATGACGTTTATGTTGACACGCAGGTCATAAATAAATTAAGACAACTCCTATGGCTCCTGCCGGTTGTCATACTCATCGACATGCAAGTCGTGATTCCTATTACAAGAACATGATCAATCTCATACATCACATATATCATTCATCACATCCTTTGGCCATATCACATCACATAGCATACCCTGCAAAAACAAGTTAGACGTCCTCTAATTGTTGTTTGCATGTTTTACGTGGCTGCTATGGGTTTCTAGCAAGAACGTTTCTTACCTACGCAAAAACCACAACGTGATATGCCAATTGCTATATACCCTTCATAAGGACCCTTTTCATCGAATCCGATCCGACTAAAGTGGGAGAGACAGACACCCGCCAGCCACCTTATGCAACTAGTGCATGTCAGTCGGTGGAACCAGCCTCACGTAAGCATACGTGTAAGGTCGGTCCAGGCCGCTTCATCCCACGATGCCGCCGAATCAAGATAAGACTAGTAACGGCAAGATAATTGACAATATCGACGCCCACAACTACTTTATGTTCTACTCGTGCATAGAAACTACGCATAGACCTAGCTCATGATGCCACTGTTGGGGAATCGTAGCAGAAATTTAAAATTTTCTACGCATCACCAAGATCAATCTATGGAGTAATCTAGCAACGAGGGGAAGGAGAGTGCATCTACATACCCTTGTAGATCGCTAAGCGGAAGCGTTCAAGTGAACGGGGTTGATGGAGTCGTACTCGTCATGATCCAAATCACCGATGATCCTAGTGCCGAACGGACGGCACCTCCGCGTTCAACACACGTACAGCCCGGTGACGTCTCCCATGCCTTGATCCAGCAAGGAGAGAGGGAGAGGTTGAGGAAGACTCCATCCAGCAGCAGCACAACGGCGGTGGTGGTGGAGGAGCGTGGTACTCCAGCAGGGCTTCGCCAAGCACCGCAAGAGACGAGGAGGGAGAGGGGTAGAGTGCGCCAAGAAGGAGAGAACTCGTGTGTATTGGGCAGCCCATACCTCAACTATATATAGGGGAAGGGGAGGGGCTGCACCCCCACCTAGGGTTCCCACCCCCTAGGGGGGCGGCAGCCCTAGATGGGGATCAAGGATGGCGGCCAAGAGGGGGAGAGGAGAGGGAGGCGCACCAATATGGGCCTTAAGGCCCATATCCCTTAGGGTTTGCCCCCTTTCCACCTCTTAGGCGCCATGGGCCCTTGTGGGAGGCGCACCAGCCCACTAAGGGGCTGGTCCCTCACCACTCTTAGCCCACGCAAGCCTCCGGGGTTGGTGGCCCCACTTGGTGGACCCCCGGGACCCTCCCGGTGGTCCCGGTACATTACCGATAAACCCCGAAACTCTTCCGGTGACCAAAACAGGACTTCCCATATATAAATCTTTACCTCCGGACCATTCTGGAACTCCTCGTGACGTCCGGGATCTCATCCGGGACTCCGAACAACATTCGGTAACCACATACAAACTTCCTTTATAACCCTAGCGTCATCGAACCTTAAGTGTGTAGACCCTACGGGTTCGGGAGACATGCAGACATGACTGAGACGATTCTCCGGTCAATAACCAACAGCGGGATCTGGATACCCATGTTGGCTCCCACATGTTCCACGATGATCTCATCGGATGAACCACGATGTCAAGGACTTAATCAATCCCGTATACAATTCCCTTTGTCTAGCGGTACGATACTTGCCCGAGATTCGATCGTCGGTATCCCGATACCTTGTTCAATCTCGTTACCGGCAAGTCTCTTTACTCGTTCCGTAACACATCATCCCGTGATCAACTCCTTGATCACATTGTGCACATTATGATGATGTCCTACCGAGTGGGCCCAGAGATACCTCTCCGTTTACACGGAGTGACAAATCCCAGTCTCGATTCGTGCCAACCCAACAGACACTTTCGGAGATACCGTAGTGTACCTTTATAGCCACCCAGTTACGTTGTGACGTTTGATACACCCAAAGCACTCCTACGGTATCCGGGAGTTGCACAATCTCATGGTCTAAGGAAATGATACTTGACACTAGAAAAGCTTTAGCATACGAACTACACGATCTAGTGCTATGCTTAGGATTAGGTCTTGTCCATCACATCATTCTCCTAATGATGTGATCCCGTTATCAACGACATCCAATGTCCATGGTCAGGAAACCGTAACCATCTATTGATCAACGAGCTAGTCAACTAGAGGCTTACTAGGGACATGGTGTTGTCTATGTATCCACACATGTATCTGAGTTTCCTATCAATACAATTCTAGCATGGATAATAAACGATTATCATGAACAAGGAAATATAATAATAACTAATTTATTATTGCCTCTAGGGCATATTTCCAACACCGGGACCAAAAGGTCCAGATGAACCGGGACTAATGCCTTAGCCGCACGAACCGGGACCAATGCTCACATTAGTCCCGGTTCTAGACTGAACCGGGACTAATGTGCTAAGCCGGCCTGGACCATAGCCCTGTTTTCTACTAGTGCTCTATCTAGAAGTAAATATTCTTTGAAATTAATCACTGGAAACCAACTGTGTTTCAAACTTTCACTTCCCTGCTTTCCACCTTCATGGACATCATCTTCTGCATGTCTTGCCTCCAGATGCTTCTTTCAGCGTTTCCTTCAGTATCATATACAGCATGTCCTCGTCCACAACAACAGAAACTCCTGATTCAGATGATAATATGCAGATTTTAGAACCATCCTGGTTGGGGATTTTAATTCTAGAATACACATCAAATTGAGCATTAGCATCAAGCTAGCAGTCAACCAACATGTAGTATGTTCAGAGACACCTTCTTTACGGTAGATTTCTGGTGTCACCTAGGCAGCCTTCTTCTCGCTATCATCTAGTGGGCAGCTCTAGATCGTTTGCTTCAACAGGTCGTCAGTGGTCACGTTGACCAGTGCCCAAGAACTGCACGCCAGCGACAACGTTGATAAGGAGTCCCAACTGATACGACTGGAAAAACATAGGGGACTGTTGTTGATCTTCCTCGCCAAAGAGAAAACCAAGGAGTAGACAGTCTGAGAACAACCCGAAGGTAAAAGAGAATAGGAGATTCAATTAGCAGGAGATGGCCGCACAACAGAACGTAGAAGCCTGGGCACCACGTAGGGACACAGAAAGAGAAAAGAACAATTACCCTAGATTGAAGAAGAGGGTCATGACTCATGAACGGGATGAAGGCTTGTTGATGTGATTCGGTGATTGAGATAGAAAGCTTGGGGCAGCCATGGCGGCAGCATACATGGCGCGTGAGGAGAAGAGCTGCTTCTTGGTCGATCTATTTTGTTTGTTTTTTATTTTCTTTGTTGACCTAGAGGAGATATCGTGAGAGGGGTTTATTTCTACCTATCCTTTCAGAACAAAAGATTTGTTGTGTTTGGTTGAGTCCTCAGAGGTTTTTTGTTTTGAACCTGCCTTGAGAGTTTTTTTTGAGACAACCTGCCTTGAGAGATTGGAGAGAGGCGAGGAGTCCTGTTTTGTTTGGCTGGCCGATCTAGGATTGATCTATACCGTAATAACTCGGCCCCACCAGATTAACGACTCCTAATTACTGATTAACGTGAGAATTTCTTGGAAGTCTCTAATTAGTATAGGTATATAGGTATAGATAGATAGATAGATAGATAGATAAGATATAAGATATAAGATGTTTCGTTGACATGTAGTCCCGTTCCAACATATCAGTGAGACGACGGCGAGTAGTAGGAGTATTTTCGAACGGACGTGCAGGCCGGGGCGCCTCTTCGTGAACCGTGGAAAACTCGCAACCGTCCACCGACTCTTCGCCTTTCCCTCTCGATTTGGAACTGCTGTCGCACGCTCTTCCTCTCCCTCCTCCATTTTCCTTCGGCCCTTCACCCTTTCTTCTACCATTGTTCGATCGTCTTCTTCATGGAGGGAACAGGCCGGAAACGACCCCGTTATTCTTGCCCCGATCTGAAAGATGACGTGGTGGAGGAACTCATTGATCGGTGCAACGTCATCACCTCGGCTAGCATGGCAGGTTCGTTCAAGCCCATTCTCGACTCAACTAATAACATCATTGCAAGGAACCCAAGGATCCAGGAGCGGTTTGATCTCCCCTATCTTCTTCGCGGTGACCCTGATGACTGGCCCCTCCACGACGGAGGCCTCGCCCTGTGCAAGTTGATGCCGCTTGATAATGATACGTATGATGTTAAGATGCCATCGCTTGAGGGCAAGGCTTGGGCGGGCACAAATGGAGATTGGGTTGTTTACATTAGGTCCAACTGCAAGTGGGAACTTGTGAATGTGTACACTCGTCACTGGGTTCCACTTCCAAAAATCTCAGCACACTCCCAGAGGTTGAGCACACCGGTAATGTACGCACGTTCAAATATGATCATGGTGACTGTCTTCTACGGAAGATAGCAATTTGTCGAGTTCCAACCGCTCTTGGAATTACAAAAACTATGATGTTGTTGCTATCTTCGACAAGCTTGTTGCCGTTCTTGATGGTTTGACTCGATGGATATTGCTCAAAAATCAGTTTCTGTGCACGAAGGAGTACTGTGATGCAATTCAATACGAGGGCCTTGTGTTTGCTGCCACCACTCGTGGCACTCTTTATGCATGGTATCCTCGTAGTTTCGATACGTTTGTCTTCCACCGTAATTATAATTGTTTTATCCACATGCATGCGGGTTAGCAAGTTTCCCTTTACTAATTAACCTTCTTCTTGTGTTTCCAAGGTCCTGTGAACATCCCACCACCGATACTTGAAAATTTTTGTAACCAAGGGGGAGATGCCGATGGTGATGATCACGAGCATGAGGACGAGCAGCGCCGATATACTCTGTGGCGCCTGGCAACTAATTCTCATGGATCACCTCTTCTTGTGTGTATACAGCCCACTGATGAAGTTACTGCTAAGGAAGCAGGTGTAGTCTCCCATGGTCGCACTCTCCGGACCTATTCCAACACCCGTTGCATGGTATTCGGGATGGATACTAGTGTGCTAGCGCCAACTCCTTCTCCCTAGTACAGAATTGATAGTCTTGGAGAAAACTCGCTCTTCCTTGGAAAAAACTATCCGATGATGGTGAAAGGCGATCTAACCATTGTTGACACATTTATGAGAAGCAACTCTGTCTATACCTCGGACATTTGGGTGGTTCCCTACCCTGGTACTGATATAGTAGGCCGCTTCAGCCTGAAATGATCAGTCCTGCGTTGGTCTCCAGATCGACAATGCATGGCCCGTCCCAGAGAATCACTTGTGGTTCAAAGCAAGTGTTTCCAATGCCGAGGAATGGTTGAGTTGAAGTTCATTTCATTGCTTGTTATTTGTTGTGTGGTGAAAACTTTAGTATTTATAATGTATCCTCGTTGTCGATGTGGGTTGATGACCTGTTCTATATAATAAAATGATATGCCTGTGATAAACTTACTAAATTTATGAATGGCTTTGGAGTCGCTTCTCTGAGTGAGTGGTGCGATGAGGCAAAAAAATATTTTCCGAATACATAATTGTACATGCATTGCAACAGGTTATCGGATGAGGCCAATCAACAATAGTAGTACACTATTTGTACTAGCTTCACATGCTTCGCGCGTCGGGCGGGTGTTTTTACTGTAGCCATATGTTAATGTGTTCGTTGTACGTAACCAGCACCTCGAATCCTCGATACTAGTATACTATATAGTAGGAGTAAGTAGTAGGACTAGTAGGGTGGCATGGGCCAGAACAAGCATTCACGTCCAGGAGTACGGCACACGCCACCACCACGACATCCATCTGACACCATATTATTTCTTGGAGTCCGTGCGAGAGCAATCTCTTCAACCTCGTCGTTTCTCTAACTTCAACCATCGCGCGGCGGGCGAGGTGGGGGTTTGCCGATAGTCGGTTTCCTTAACTGTGGTCCCACTTGTAAGGCCAACTCCAACGCACGACCCCAAACGGACCTCCATTTTGCACGAACTCCAACGATAATTTTGACTATAAAAGCAAGATCAAAAAAAACAAGAACCACAAGAATACATTTTACTACTCCTGTAGGTTGGATTTTCCTTCTCGATACATTCATTGTTGATCTGCGGAGGCTCGATCTAGCGTGCTTCTTTCTTCTTCGACTGTAAAGAAGTAGACGTTGCTTTCTCGCATCTAGTCTCATGTCTAGCCTCTATTCTATACTAGCTAAAAGTGATAGAACATCTACTAAATTGCGCTCTACCAATATATGGATGTACTCTTCTTCCCAATACAAAAACTTGCATCCATTCTACTCCCTCCGTTGCACAATACATGCCTTCTATTTGTCAAAATATATATGTATCTAGACATGTATTAGTATATAGGTACATCCATTCTACTCCCTCCGTTGCACAATACATGCCTTCTATTTGTCAAAATATATATGTATCTAGACATGTCTTAGTATATAGGTACATCCATTTTTGGACAAATGGAAGTCAAGTACTTTGGAACAGAGGGAGTACACAATAAAATTTTTAAGTTAGAACAACTAGTCTAATCCGAGAGCAGAACCGAAGATTTGGTCGGGTTCTTCCTCCTTTTGCCGACACATGGGACATCCAGCATCCAGGTCGTGTCATGAAAGAAAATAGAGTGGTAGTTGAAGCCATGAGATGTGCATCTTGGGTTAAACTGTAAATAGAATCTTACTACTCTTGAGTAACTCCAAAAGCGGCCACCAAAGATCTTTATTGGATTTGTTTTTCATCACCAGCACGTCGAGGTGAAAGATGTGCAGGTTCAGTGGGTCCTCTTGCGTTTTCACTAACATGTGGGGCCGCATGTGAGCAAACAGACGATGGGCTCCGCGCGTCCGCTGGCTGGCTGAGAAGAGAGATAGAGGAGGGCTGAGCCCGGACTACAGGAAATTTGTTCTACGTACCTCGATATAGGCTCGATATAGTGGGGTGGCATGGGCCATAACTAGCATCCACATCTAGCAGTATGGCACACGCCACCCACACAAGTCCCATCCGACACCAATTTTCTTGGAGTCCGTGCTACAGCCATCTCTTCTCCCTCCTGTTTTCTCAGCCATCGCGTGGTGGGTGGGGTGGGGGTTTGCCGATAGTCGGTTTGCTCAACTGCGGTCCCACTTGTAAGTGAAAATGCAACACCGCACGCATTCCCGCTTGAGCGGTGTGCCGGACCAACCACGTGGGGGTGTGACGCGAACACGGCAGGCTTTTCCTTTTGAACTCGTAACTTGTAAAATTTGGTTCTGCTCCATGGCGCGACCGATAGATAGAAAATAAAGATTTTGCCTAGAGTAATGAGAAGTTTGGTTCTGGCGCCGTTCATGCATGGAGTACGTACAAAAATTATGAAGTTGATGCGAAAGGTAAGATAATTACTATAGTATCATATACTACTACATGGATTTGACGGAAAGATAAAAATACATACGGATCCATCAACGTTCAACGACATCCTCACGCCCTAGTGCGCCGGGTCACCAACCGACGTGTGAGGAGCAGCGGTGTTGGCGGCGAGCTCAACGTGCTTCTGAACAGTGCCGTCCAAGGATACCCTGTGCTCCAAGAAGGCCAACGTCCTATAGTCCTCCTCTTGCATGTAGTAGTCCTTATGGACGATTTGCGCGTAGACGTGGGTGATTATGTCGATGGTGTCTTGCTGCGCCAAGCGCTGCGCGGCGAGCGCGACCTCGAGGTGGACATTCTCCGGCGCGACGGCGGGAAGTCACAGGGCTACCAGTGCGTTGAAGAGGTTGTTACCATAGTGGCCGTTGAGGGTGGCGGGCATCGCAGAGCCTGGGCGCGTCGGCTGGAGGCTTACGTCAAAGTCGTCCGCAAGCTTCTTGACAACCGTGAACTTGTCGAGGAAACCGACGAGGACCTCGTCGAACAAGGAGACGAAGCTGTCGTCCAAGCAGCCCCTCGCCCTGGCGGCCTCAAGCAATACTACCTGCCGGGCCGCAGGCCGGCGTCGTGGACCATCTGGCACAGCTGGCTGATGCTCGCGCTCATCGCCTCCATGGGTCTACGTAGCTTCTAGTCAACTGATCTTGCGATTCAAGTGATCACTCAGCCCTTGGTTAGCATGCGTAGGTGCGTAGAATTTCGTACTACTCCTAGGCCCTCTACTGCACCTGCCTTTGGCTGTATGATAGGTGGGCCAGCCACCCCCTGGGGCCACGTGTCATTCAGCTCCTGACCCATATCTCACACGTACCCTGCTAGTGTATATATAGTGGTTTTCTTTTTCTCTCCATATCAACCATTTTATATTGCGTACGTGTCATTCAAGAGTGAAATGATGGTTGCTTCTTCCGACTAACTTACTGTGTGATTTGACTGCTCCTTAGTGGCCCCTACACGTACTCCCCCTATGTGTATGCAACAGTCACACGTACACATGGACGCAAAAACGCGCGCGACGCCCTAATGCATGCATGTCCGAGCACACGACGGAACACACACGGTCATGCTCAAGTGCTCAACCTACACGTGCATGCACACACATACTTAGTCAGGGTGAGCTAGTGACCGTATGAACACCGGAATATATATATATTGAGCGCAATGACCGTATTATGAAGTCCACTGACCGTATTTTTACAAATATACAGTGACAGACAGTGTATTTATCTCGTTTGAAATTAAGCCATGTTAATTCGGTGTCAGATTGCCAGAAGCATACTACACTATACTACTAGTACTATTATTGCTCGACTTCCCAAACAGCCAAGCACAAAGTTTACTTGTACTACTACTATAGTCCATAAAGGTACGTACTATACTAGTACTAGGAACCGGATGGAGGAGCGTCTGCACTCTTATTATAATTTTAAAATGTGATAAAGCAATCTTCAACACATTTGGTTCTCTTCGAGGGTTCTCGCATGTGATAATGGAAGTTGATTGCATGGAACACCCGCCACAATTCTCGCTTAATTCTGGCTCATATCCTGTTACAAATAGTAGCGCTCTGTAACATTTCCTCTTTTTTTGTTATTCATCATGTAAACAGGTCAGCAAACCTTGCGGCGCATCTTCGTGCGAACCATGCTTGCTACACTTTGAATGTGGCCGAGAGCTGGCTTGATGAAACACCTCGCTTCCTATTTCTTTTTTTGGCTTCCTAGTGACCAGTGTCTTGGCTGATCGTCCTAAGAATGCTTATATATGAATAAAGCTATCTCATTTACCCGCAAAAAAGATTAAGCCATATTAACCGAAAAGGAGGGAGTATGGACTAGCACTACTTTTTGGTGTGTCCTGTCAACTCACAGAACGAGGAGAAGCTTGCAGGACAAGGTGAAGCTCGCTTACGCCTTTTGACTAATGCAACCTACCCTCAGTGGACATGCATCAGTCCATTCGGTGTCAGATTGTCAGAGGCATACACTGTAGTATCCAACATGCGGAGTACCATCATTGTTCGACTTCACGAAGGGGCGAAGAGCCAAGCGCAATACTAGTACGCGTACTTGGTTTTGCACCTTCATACTAATCCACCCTCCGTCATAGTTTACAGGGCGCGCTTCATTATGATGCATTTATCTCAATGCATTTCCACCACCAGAGAGACTTTAGACGCGTTTGGTTTAATGCTCAATTAATTAGGGCGTGGTAACCGCAATCAAGTCCACAATTTTCTCTCCATGTACTGTACTACTACGGAGTGCTTGCATGTGTGTACCCGGGGTGGAAGCACTGCATGCATGTGTGTACGCATTATTCCCTCTAGTAATAGACGCCGTGCTATAACTACCAATGCTATTTTTCAGGTCGATCGCTAGTCGCCTTGGTCCCATAGATTTTTTTTCTTTTTTCTAAAGCGCGCCGTATAAATAGTGACGGATGGAGTAGTATGAGCGGATTCAAAGAAGAGCGTATTGATGGTTGCTTCTTCAGAGAAACTTACAGTGGGAAAGGTGGGGCTTATGATTTGACTGCTCATTACTCACTATTAATACGGCGCAACGACCGGGCTGAGTCTCCCATGCGGTTGTGCACTACCCCCTCGGTTCTTAAATATACTCCGGAGTATTTGTCTTTCTAAAATATGTTGAAATCTCTGTTAAGACGAATAGAATATTTAGGAATGGAGGGAGTACACATACGAAGCAAAATGAGTGAATCTACACTCTAAAATATGCCCGTTTGAAATTTGTAAAAAGACAAATATTTAGGAACGAAGGAGTATAATTTTGTGCATGGCACATGGACCCGGATGATGAAGAGGCTTCTGGCAATGCTATCAAGCTTCCATCATTTGTTTACATAATTGACGTACTATACAAATAATTTTCCAGCGACATGAAATTTTACAATGGTGTGAGCTTTCAGCTTTTGTTTCGCGTGTCTTGCCATCGATGCTCTTTCGGAAACAATAAAAAACTAACTTCCTTGCTAATGCATGTCAATTATTAGCAGATCAGAGCTAATAATTACATCACAACTGAAGACAAAGTTGTGAGAAGGTGTTAAATTAAAATTGATCCATGCTTTCATTGGCAGCAATGTCCCCCCAGCTCTGTCTAAATCAACAAGGCATGTTGGGAAAAAAAAGTAGCTGTCTGGAGCATGCAACATTCCGATCATTTTGTGCAGTTCCACTAAAATAGAGTTGAGCGTCCCTGTTCCAAAGATATCAAGTGTGATTACGATAATAGAGGACTGCTGATGAAACAATAAACACACAAATAAAAGTCGGTCACCTTTGCAGTCTCTCTTAAGACTAACTAGTTGGAGAAGATTAGGCTCGGAGTTGGATGAGGAGGATAGAGCAAAACCAATCTCCCTTTGTGCAGTCGCACTGAAATGTAGAGACGTTGCCCGTGTGACATTTTAGTACAACTGCACAAAACACTCTTAAGAAAAAAGTGATTTGTGCAGTTCACCAAAAGGTCGCAATAGCAACGAGGTGAAATGGATAGCCCTGTTTGCAAAAAAGAGGTAGAAAGGAAACAATTACTGGCCAATAACAGTTGATGACACATGCGACGACAAAAAAGAAGCATATTCCTTGTCCTAAGGGAAGATAACAACACGGGTGTGTTTGTCTAAAACGGTGTGAGGACGAGAATGCAATATTGAAAGTACGCCGGACGAGCTATGTTTTGGGCAAAGAACTATGGAAGATCCACATGCAGCGACGTGGGAAAACGGGCAGTGGAGCAAGGCTGGAGGGGATACCTGGAGGTCGTCGGGATGTAACTAGGTGAGCGGCGGCGGGTGGAATCTGCGAGCAGGTGGCGTAGGCCCTGCCATGCCGGAGCTTGGTCAGAGAGAACGGCGTGTACCGTAGATCGGGACGTGCTGCCTCGGCGCCGTCGAACAGAGAAACGATGCACTTCCTCCCTTTCCCCCGGCGGACGGGATGCGGCCGGATCAGTGACCAACGGTGAGAGAGAGAGAGGCCACCGCACTCCCTTTCCCTCGGCGGATGGGATGCGGCCGGATCAGTGACCAACGGTGAGAGAGAGAGAGAGGCCACCGCACTACCTTTCCCCCGGCGGACGGGATGCGGCCGGATCAATGACCAACGGTGAGAGAGAGAGGCCACCGGAGCCTTATGTAAGATACTCTGAAGAGCGGACTACCTTTTCCTCCATAAAAATCGTTTTATATTCTGTGTACGTGCCATTGAGCGCTATAACTTTATTTAAAAATAACACGGCAACGCGTCAAGTCAAACTTTGTTTCGTGCACGCGTGGTACATGATCTCCCTAGGTAAACAACCGCTACAGGCATTCAAATTAGCACGTGGGTTGCCATTTCGTAAAGAAATGAGCTCCACCGTGTACCCACGCGGGTGTGGCTGGGCACAAAGTGTGAGTACATGCACAGTGCACCTATTCTCTTCTTTTATACGTACACCACCTACGTGGGGTTGTGTGAGAGAGATACAAACCTAGAGAGATATAGTGTGTGGGTTCTTGAGAGTTTTTTTCGGGGCGGGGGGCGGTCAATCAAAAAATTTAACATATGCAATGTGTGTGAAATAGAGTCCTGGATATAACATATATATAGAGGGGGCGATCCACGAGAAAAGAGTGGAGGTATCATCGGCTTGAGGTGTCCATAGAATCGAAGAGAGGGATGATGTGTGTGTGTGCGTGCGCGATCGATAAAGAGTGCCATCGAATTTGTGTTTACCCACGTCGAAGATATAGAGTGGCTGGCCTACTGGAACGTGAGATGGGACATGTGCAGTTTGTCTCTGTGGCATGGATACCTACCTGCAGCGCTCCACTATCGGTGTGTGGTGGGGGAAGAGGGAGGCCCAATTAACTATAGAGGTACAATGGCAGGTATATGTGTGGAGGAGGAGAGATGCCTACCTCATGTATTAAGGAGATCGATCTGCCTCATGTATTAAGGGAGATCGATCGGCATCCATGCATATGTGCAGGAGATGAATAAGGTTGGGAGAGAGACAGAGCTAGAGTGTTGGAGGGGGTGGTAGTGGAGTTGCTTCTAACAAATCGTGGGATAGGCTTGCTATACAAACGGAAGGCACGCCCGCAATATCAATAAGAGAGGATATGGCTGCTTGTTGTCTGTGCACGTGCGTGTGAGAGACGGGGATGATGTGGCTATGGTAAGCAGACGTAACTACATAGGAAGATCAATCGCCCTTTGTAAGAGAAAGGAGAGACATAACTTGTGAGGTACGTCGATCGATGGGGGGTAGTTAAATTCGATCTAGGTATATGTTGGGAGATTGATCGGTATACATGCATGTGTGTTGTTAGAAGCAAATGAGGCACGAGGAGAAGGATAGAGAGGGAGGGATGCATGTAGGAGGTGGTACGAGAGGCATACTATATCAAGGGGGAGGAGTGTGTGAGTACGAGAACGATGAAAAGAGTGGTGGGAGTGAGGCATGGACGGTGACAAGAGAAGAGGGGAAGCTTGTGTTTATGCTAGGCACACCTGGCTAGAGAGGCATATCGATCGATGTGTGCCGGAAAGAAGGAGATGGGGGGCCTACACACACCGTGGGTGAACGACCTAAAGTGAAAAGACGAATTTGCGTGATGGAGCTAGAGAATGCTGAGGGAGGGTGAGAGGGATGCGGGCGTGTGCATGCACAAGAGAAAGTTAGCGCTAGCTACAAAGATAAGAGGGTTGTGTGGGTGTAAAAGATGAATAGAGATCATATATACTTCATTATAAAAAGCGAATTCAGATATTTGAAGAATTTATCATAGTGTTTCAAACCGACGGATGTGTGAATATATATAACGGTGATACACATGGTGTGGTTATGAACATGGTATACTACATTTAATATATTTTATCTCTACTCTTATAAAAAACGGAGTTGTTGATGATGGTGTACCTGCCATCCTGCATTATAGGCCGTCTGATTTATATCTGGCGGATAGCAAGGAAACTATGATGGTTGAAGTTGGCAACAATCATGATTGTCGATTCTTATTGAAATAGAGAAACGAATTCAAATTTAGTTCGAATTGCAGCGGTAGTATAGACATTTGGAATGCACTAAAATGTTGGTATGAGTAGGTTACATGCATTATACAGCAAGCGAAAAAATTTAATCGGACATAACATGGATTCATACTCCCTCCTTCCATCTATATAGGGCGTAATGAGATTTTTAAGACCGCTTTTGACTATTGAAAAGATTAATAGTACATGACATGCACAATGTGAAAATTATATCATTGAAAGAACCTTTCACAGACGAATTTAACGGTGTGCTTTGTGTAAGTTGCATGTCATATATCATTGCTCTAATATTTGGTCAAAGTTAGCATCAAAAAACGCATTAGGCCCTATATAGATGGAAGGAGGGAGTAGCTTTGAATAGCATTTGTATAGTAAAACGGGGCAAGACTCTCTCTTTGTGTGGTTTGAATAGTTTTATTTTTTTTGTTTTCTTTTTGGTTGAGGGAAGTGCGAATTGATTTGGTGCGTACAAGTACAATATTATGACACGTTAGGCTTGTCCCTAAAATTCAACCCGCGTCTTGTTATATCCCGAAAATTCAGATATAGTGCTCCCAAAACTGGCGCCTTCACAACCCGTGCCTTGCTATCCCGAAATTACAACGCGCGCGAAAACTCCCTCCAGCTGCCAAATCCTAAATACTAGTCGTCAACACGTGCATTCGCACGGGCTAGCATCCAAAAGTAAGTGGGAGGTACTTTTGTAACACACCCTACATTTTGGACAAGCGCGTTCCTAAGTCATGCTTCACCCTCCTCCCATCACCTCCTTTTCGCCATTCGAAATCCCAGGCCGCCATAACCTCTCCGCTCCAGCCGCGAAACCCCACCCTCCTCTATCCGCCACGTCACTGCTGCCCAGCCGGAGCCTCTTCCCCGACTATGTCGTCCACCGCAACAGCTCGACGTCCCTCGTCCACCTCCCCAGATGAGGATCCGTCGTCCATCTCGCCGTCCCGCCGGTTCAGCCGCCCCGTCCTCCACCTCCAAGGAGCTGCTCCGACGATCGCCTCGTCTATCGCGGCTGCTCCATCCCAACAGCGCTGCCTTAACCTGCTCCACTGGAACCGCAGCATCCTCACCGACTCCTCGGACGAAGCCGAGGCCTACTCGGCGCCACCAAAGAGGTTGTACACTCATCGCATCACACCTTCTCCTTAACTCGACCTCCCGGCGCCGACGGTGCTCCATCCCGCACCCCCATGGAGCGGCTACCTTGAAGTCGACGCCACGGGCGACATCTCCACGGCGGCTCTCCCCCAGTGCGAGGCCCCTTCGGCGGCGGCGTCCATACCAGCCGGATCTGCTGCTGCTCCGACTCTCGCTCGATCGCTCGCTCGCCCAGCTGCTACTGCTGCTCTCCCCCTCGCTCGTGTTGCTGCTCTGCTCCAATTAAGCCACACTTCAGTCGACTGAATCGACTTTTGGGTCAGTCGATTTTCAGGGGTTGGGGGGGCTCGCTGGAGTTAAGAAAGAACCACCCGCAGTGGGGACGGGGGCTCACCGAAGAGGTACCCCACTATCTATCTTAGGGTTCAGGGTGGGGGGCTAGAGGGCTGGCCGGGGCGGCAGTGGCGAGTTGTTTTGGGGCAGCGAGGCGGCGCTGGGGCTGGCAGTTCGGCCGGTGGTGGCTGGCGGCTCAGGGGGGTGCAGGTTGAAGATGAACCGCAGGCCCTCCCTAAACTACATGTCAAGTGCCTCTCTGCTACCATTGCGTTCAGTTTCGACAGTAGCATTCAGATTCCACAGTAAATTTCAGTTTCGACAGTTAAGTTCAGAGTCAACAGTTTTTACCTCATCTGTTGTAGTCAGGTGGTTTTTGGTGATGTTAATTTTACATCCATTTTACATCATCTATTGGAGATGCTATTAGAATCCCACTTGAGATTGACGATGTCTGTCTTGTGCTGCTTCAGCCTTGACGTCTTACGGCTCACCGGAGCTGCTCCAACGACAGAACGATCCATCACAATAGAGCAGTGCCCTGGACGCCGTCTACAGATTCCTCAGATCTTCCTCCACACCTCCGACAGCCACCTCTGCCTCAACTGCTTCAGCGACCAACCCAATGATGCTGAGGTCGACACGGCTACGGCAAAGAGGTTGTACACTTGTTGCATCACTTATTACTATACATTCACGTCGATCCATTAGGGCTATTTTGGTTCAACGGAAAAACATCGATCCACTGGTTGTTACCATCACTCTAAATTTCTGCATGCTCTCCTTACATAATCTCACCATATTTTTTTCGTATGCATGTCAGATATTGTACACAGTCATGCTGAACATGTAGAGAAAAAGAGAAGAGTTTTGCGCGGCAATACAATGTCATGCAGACATCGCTCCATGGTGGGTTCAATGGCAAACCCTCCCCACCCCTCTCCAGATTGTAATCCAGAGGAAGATATCTGTTCTGAGGCAGATTCGGACGCCGCTGACCACTCCTATTTACCCCCCAAGGTGTTTGCTCTACCTTGGCATGATGATGTTAGTCATATCATGGATATGTTGCCTTGCAGTGCCTACTTTTGACATCATATATGTCATCTGCTTAGTTTAGACATGTTCTGTAATGCCACCTGTTTAGTTTCTTATCATATATGAGAATTATGCAGTCTCATGTCTTTTAGCCAGCCATAATATATGTGTGCAATGCCATCCTGTTTAACTAGGCATCATATATTTGAATGATATCTTGCCCATCCTTTTCTTCATTACATTTCCATTTGTCGACAATGTTTGTACATTAAATACTCTTCCTGTGAATCAGCCATTTGCGTGGGAGATGGAAAAATCTGGAGTGAAAACAAGGCCTTCAGAGCAGACAGTGCTACCTGTCGAAGCAGATCTCTTGTTGCGTCCCGATAGCTCCTCAGAGATGGATTCAGAGACAGATGACCAGTCCTATTCCCCCACTGAGGTGTATTCTCTAACTTGGCACGGTTATACTGCTCATATCATGCATACGGTGTCTTGCATTGCATAGTTTAGATATCATATGCACAATATTCAACACCATGTTCTTAGTTTAGACATCATATCGAATGCCCTCTGTTTAGCATATAAATCACACATGTGAATTAAATGATGCGATCCTGATTACTTAGATAACATGTACGTGAATTATGTCATGCGATTATGTTTAGTTATTTATCATATCTTTGAATTATGTTATGCTATGCTATCCAGTTTAGATAGCCATCATATATGTGAAATTATGTCATGCTATCCGTTTTAGTTAAACAACTAGCACAAATGCCCATGCGTTGCGACGGAAGCAAATTTTGAATTATAAAATGCGGCTCATTTTACAAATCTGCTCGGCGCGCCACGTCTTATCCAACTCCAACAAATTTTGTATGAATAGTTCACTGCATATTTTGTCCTATTCCTCTTTCCTCGAGTAGAGGGTATTACTCGCATTTGTAATGATATAGTATAAAAATAATGTTATTGCCATCATGTCCACCAGAGTTTAAGTAAAAGAACAAAAAGAAAAATAGCTAGAATGAAGAATGGAGGGAAAAACTTGTGGAACTCACAATTTTTTGTTAATTCCCTCACTTCAGAACTGTTCAATTAAGTTTTAAAAAAGGTGTTGTTCTATTAACACGCTCGATTTTCTGTTTAGAATAAGATTAGTAACAGAAATTTTAAATAAAATAACACAGCACAATGATTAATTTTCCGCAATCCCGTTAAAGTAGGAATCATTTTTTTGCGTAATGAGCCATGAAATCAACTCTGTCACAATCCCGCTTTAGTTTGGAGTTTTTTTTTGCGGCCGTTCAATCTAGTTTTCCACATTCCTGCTTTCAATTATACCATGAAATATCCCACAATCCTAGGATGCAGCGTGCAATCAGGCCATGAAATCAACTGTCCCACACAATCCCGCTTTAATCACAGTCCTGAAATTGATCACTCAATTCCTTCCGTTTATCATAATATACTCGAGCATCATGAAGCATGCATGTGCATCTTAGAAGCTTATCTGCTCTCACGTTAACCTTTCTTAGGCAACTTGCTGATCATACAGGAGAAATTCTGGTATATAAAGGGCTACGAATTGATCTAAACGAACGATGTGTGGCTAATCTGGCATAAAATATGGATGCTCACCTGAGTTCGGTCACTCCGCGCTATCTATTTTCCACACGGCTTGCGGCCAACAAAGGCCTAGCACTCTATTTGGGTAGGCCAAGCGGTGCAATTTTTCAAGCCTAGCGATGCAGCTCAGCGGCAGGAATATTTCATTAGTACAAATGGCCCGCTGTAAACATCATCATACGCTAGTTCAATTGGTTGCACCCGTGGGCACTGAGCTCAGACGGACGGACGAACAACTATTAGTACCACCTCATTTATATTATGATTTTGTCTATATGAATCGTAAAAGCGTATTACGACTGGGCGGAAGCGTATTGTGACGGTGAACCCACGGAGTCAATCCGTGCTTTATTATTAGGGAAAATTATATTATATTATATTATATTATTAGGGAAAGATTAGGGAAATATTTTTTGCAAAATACTATGCATATATAGTACGTACAAATGCGTGTGCGTTGCAATGTGCGAATTTTCTTGAACATGCTCCACATAGCATTACACAACACTTTTTATATCCTAATGGCATTTGTCAGGACCTAATTTCCCTGCATTGCAACCTGCAAAAATATCGTAAAAGCGGCCGTGGGATGGCACGTGCCATTTCTTACAAACAATTCTGATAAACATCAGTAATAAGTTTATACTGTTATAGCTTTTCGAAGTATGAAGTGTGGACGTAAAGAAGAGCCACGCTAACATGTTTTAAAATAATTAAAATATTTGGAAATTTTAATCTTTTTATTAGAATTGAAACATGTTTTCGAAATGAACTTTTCTTAACACATCTTTTTAAAGAGAATTTTTCAATTTTTTGATCAATTTTAATGGTTTTTTTTAAAGTTAGAACATTTTTTAGGAATTTTGAGCATTTTTAAAAAGTGTTAATATATTTAAAAGCATTAACTTCTGAAGCAAGAAGATTTGAAACACTCCTATCTTAAATAAAAACACACGCTCCGTGTCTGCAATTACAAAAAAGATTGTTGGTGTCCATACCATGTAGTATAAAGTTGAGAAAGTCGTAGGGTTAATAGTGGTGCTTGAGCTTAGCACTATCATCAAGTGGAAGAGCAATGGCGTAATTGTTTATAGCAGGATATACAAACGATGGAATTGTTGTATACTATTCGAGAATTTAATAACTAATCCACAAGTTTTTCTTAGAATTTTCAAAAGACATGCAAAGTAATCATTTTGGATTAGAGTGTAGTGGTGTATTGAAGTGTGATTGTTTATATACAATTTTTCTCTTATATTTGAAATCAAACATGGTTTACTATGTTAGTTATTTTTTAGAAAATGTTGATTATTTGATTTACAAGATTATATTTCGTTTCTTTTCTTTTGCACTACATTTTTTTCCAGTATTTCACTCATTTTAAATTATTGTATTTGATAATGTATTTATAAGATGTGGTAGGCATGGAATGGCAGTAACAACAAACAATAGCACTTCCAAGAAATTAGAAGGACATTTTTGCAATGGAAGCGAGCACGCATAGTTCCAGTGGCTTCTCGTCGGTTCACCCATTAAAAAAGACATCAAAAATCCCCACCGAGCAGCTTCTGTGGACCTTATCCACATCCGCCATTCCTTTCTGGCAGCACCGCTTCTCCTTTGTCTTCTCTCTATCCATCCAGCGGCTCTGCTCTCCTTCCTCTCTCTCTCCGTGTTGCAGCCACACACACGCCCACGGCCCGGCATTCACCTCTCTCTTCTTCCTCGCAATGAACCAAGTACCACTCTCTGCTGGACCGTGGCGGCAGAATCGAGCACGGGTGCGCGCGGTTAGCTTCTCCCTCACCGCCCCTGATCCCCTCTTCCTTTGGCGTTCATTCCGTTGACCCCATCTCTCTTGTTCAATTTCCCAGGCCGTCTCGCCCGTGACCGGTGGCTGCTTCGCGTTCGTCGACAGATTGCGATGCTGCTGCTGCTCGTATGGGCTCCCAGTGACGGGCCAGCACGCGCTGGGGCTGGCCTGGGCTCCCAGCAGCCGGCCTCCCGCCTCCTCCAACATCGCCTGGAGAGGAGCTCCTCTATGCTTCCGAGCCGCCTCCTCGAGCAGGGCAGCCAGAGGTGCCGCCCCTCTCTTTCTCTCTATAATCTCCCCTTCTCCTTCTTAGTCTCTGTCTAATCTCTGTTTTCTCCAGGGAAGGGAGTCGCCACATGGAACACAACTGGAACGCCCCGCCTTGGAGCTCGCTTGCCTCCGGCAACCTCTCTGTCGGCCTCGTGCTCCTCTGTCTCGAGCACCCCCTCCTGGCCGACGTCCATCTCTTGGTGGTGCCTGTTAGGCAGGCGTTGATGCTTATCCTCGGCTCTCTCTCTTGTCAGTTGTCTCCTTCAGGACGAGGAGGATGAGTGGGGCTCTCGCAGCTGGGCCGCTGCGGCCACGTTGACTGAGGTGAGCGCGTGTCCGGTGCATATGGCCCCTCCTCGCGCCTTCCGCTCCTGCTCCTCCTCTCGCCCGGGCAGCGTCCCGCCCACGCCCTTCATATGCTCACCGCCGTCGTTCTGCACCCGATCGGATCGGGAGCGCCGTAGCTCGATACAGCCCAAAAAGATCTTGAACCGTTTTTTCTTTAACTCACCGAGGACTACGGGTTAATAGCCGAAATAGTAGGGGGTTTTCTGCAAACATTCTGACGTACGACCAGAAGCACTCCGTGCTTTATTAGTAGGGAAAAGATATACATGTCAACTATTTCATGCCCTCTTTTTTCCACACTATCTATTGCATCTGTCTCTCATACAATGTCTATACATTCAACTATGTTTCCTGTTTATCTGCCATTTGAAATGGAGCGGGTGATGCCAGTATCTAGCGGACTAAAAACACGGTCTTCAAATAAAACAGTGCTACCTATTGATGGAGATAGCACCCTGGTTGTACATGCACAAGAACGAGCGCTACCACACATAACCCAAACTCTCGCAGATTGTACCCCTACTACGATGGACAGAGAACCAGCTTCACCCAATCTAACCCCAACCCCTGCCAATAGTAACCTAGTTCCTGTTGATACAGCACCATCTCCACCATAGAGCTCCCAAACAAGAGCAGTTAGTAAGGCAGCTCCAGTGCCCAAAGGGCCAGTACTATCACGGCGAACCCCAACTCCACCAGTTAGTACGCCTATTCCTATGAGGAAGCACAACCAACTAGTCGTAGTTTAGCATCTATCGCATTTGATGTTGTTAAATCGTATGTGCGTATCTTCCCATCTTGGAAATATTATACTGAAGATGAAGGAAAATGCCAGTTGCAGGTGTTTGTCCAGGAGTTATGTGTAAGTAATTTTTTTCATGGCAATTACTTTGCTTCGTCCCATACATCCTACCTCCATGATGGTTATAATACAGCAAATTTTCCCATTTTTCTCTATAGAGAAGGACCGATTTGGAAACTCAGGATGAGGTAACCTGTGCTAATACCTCTGCTATCTTCAAGAATGCTTGGTGGCAGTATCGGAATTACCTGAAAAAAACGTACTTCACCGGCAAAGAAAATCATCAAATTCCCTTACGTTCTCCTGAGACACATTTACTGGACGATGACTGGGAACGCCTTGTGCTGTACTGGTCCCGAACCAAGAATGTGGTAAGGTCTATGAGCTCATTTTCTATTTTTAAGTATTATATTCTTGCGTCTTACTGTACTCTGTTCATGTAGAACAAGTGCCTAAATCTGAAGAACAACTGTCCTAATTTAAGATTCCGTTGCTACCATAGGACATAGATATATGTTTGTTTGATGCTTTTATTATGTACTAGTACTTGGGCAATAGAAGACTTGGTAGTTTAATCCTGTCCACCTTACTAATGAACTGGTTCACCGAAATGAGTTTCATATACTAGTACATGCTAAACTTGTTATGTGTCTGCTTGTTTCTTCTTTTAGAATGCTGACAGAATATTGGGGAAGAGTGCCTTATTAAGCAACGGTAAAGGAAGTAATGCAGATAAGGTTCAGGATAGTGACACATCCTGTCTTGGTTTAGTGTTGGAGTTACTGGCCACTACCACTTGCACAAGCTATTCAAACTCACTGTCTGAATCAGTTTGGTTTCTTCAGTCTCAACTACAAGCTGAAAGACATCGATCAGCTGTGCTGCGACAAGAAGCGGAAGGACTGCGGAAGTCCCTGGAGCATTCAGATGCATACTTTCTGGTGCAACAGCAAGCGTTGGAGGATTTTAGCGCCAAACAGGACAAAGCTAATCAGCTTGCTAAGCTTATTGCCAGCATGGTGGATACCCAGGATAACGTTTCTTGAGCTCTTCTGAAGTTGTTTCAGTTATGCTCTTGTTTTGCTGTCGCGTTTATTTGCACTGGTGGCCAATTTTGACGGCCAGTGTATATGATATGCTACTTTGTTCCCTATATTTGCACTGGTGGAGAACTTTGGTGCCCAGTGGATATAATATGTGTAATAGTCGTGATAGCCTAGCGTTAGTTGCTTGCTTATTTATTTCCTTGTTGTCTTATTTATTTGTTTGCTTGTAGTCATTGCAGTTCTTTTTCCGCGGTTAACTAGTGTCTGCAATAACCTATTTTTTAAAACTAGGCCACAATAACCATGGGCTAATATTTATTGTAGTGACACTGGGCCTCCTACGGGCCGTAGAAACAGTAGGCCTTCTAAGGGCCGTAGAAACAATGGGCCTTCTACGGGCCGTATCATCAATGGGCCTTATACGGGCCATATGATCGATTGGCCAAACATGGTCCAATAACAGGCTACATTATGGCCGTAAACAGGCTAGAGTTGGAATCGTCCGTTCATGGGCCGACCATAACGGGCCATCGTTAATAAGCCGTATTTGATGACGCTATGAAAACGGCCCAACGAATTAACGGACCACAAACGAGCCGACTATAACCGCGGGCTGAATTTGGCCCACAAGCAGAAAATGATAGTAACGGGCCGTAAGTAAACGAATGCTGGAAATGAGCCCAAGAATAAATGGGCTCTAGGAAGGCCGAAAGATAACATGGGCTGGAAACGGCCCAACGGAACAACGGGCCGTTAATGGGTATAAAGTGATACCCAATTCATTATGGGCTAGTTTCACCACGGGTCATTAATGGGTGTAAAGTGATAAACTGTTCATTACGGGCCAGTTTCACCACAAGCCGTTAGTAGGCCAAGAGTTACATAGGGCCTCATATGGGCCGAAAGACGTCATGGGCCATACATGGGCCAGACGTGAAAACATGCTGGAATCATATTGGATGGCCCAGATGACGCTACAGGGCCTAATTCAGATAGGGCGTAATGGGCCTTGGGTTAGCGGGCTGTAAATGGGCTATACGCGAACAGGCCGTTAACAGGCTTTCCATGGGCCAGCTCGACACCGTTTGACCAAGTCAAACGGGCCGGCCTTTTCACAGGAATGGGCCTCTGTTGGGACGTGCCACGTGTCGACGTATCATAGGCGCCTATCTGACCCACTGACGAGCTGACACGTGTTTCGTCCGGCAAATAAGAATTTTACACGTGGAAATTTCCCATTGGTCGGGGCTGTTAACGGGTTATCGGATCCAAAACCCGACCCGATAGCTTAATGGCGTTCCGTTATGGTGGATGCCACGTGTCGGTCACCCTTAACGAAAGCACTTCTGTGACGCGTGATTTATCATCATGGAAGTGGACACTTCCGTGATGATAATTTTGGTAATGTCATGGAACACTTCTACGACAGCACAGATATGACTACCTTGATTCTGTCATAAATTTGTCATGGATGTACATGCATGACAAAAAAAGCGACCTACTGTGACAAACACGTATCATCACGGAAGTGTATTTTTTTGTAGTGTATATATACTCCATTCGTTCCTAAATATTTGTCTTTTTCAGATTTCAAATGGACTACCACATACAGATGTGTATGTAGACATATTTTAGAGTGTAGATTCACTCATTTTGGTCCGTATGTCTTTTCAGGAAGGGGTCAGATTTGTCCTTGATTTATTTATGAGGTATCCAGATGGCACTGCACCGCCAAGAAAAGAGGGTAACATCAAAATTATGGACTACTTTTTTGAGTATGTTGGTAAGGTCCGGTCATAGTCACTTGTTGAAATCTCTAAAATGACAAATACTCCCTCCGTCCAGAAATACTTGTCATCAAAATGGATAAAAGGAAATGTATCTAAACGTATTTTAGTTTTAGATACATCTCTTTTTATCTATTTTGATGACTAGTATTTTCGGACGGAGGGAGTAGAAAAAGAGTTGGTGATGATGGTGTGCGTGCCATCCTGCAATATAGGCTGTCGGATTTATTTCTAATGGATAGGAAAGAAACTATGGTAATTTTGCAAAAATATACCCACACGTCTCTCCATGTTCGCAAATAAGGCCTTCCCTCATTCAACCTTTTCTCTCACAAGATAAACTACTCATACAAATGCATCTTGATGTTCCGTGCAACGTACGGGCAGCTAGCTAATTTCTTTTAAAATAGTTGCTGCGATAATTGGGTTGAAGTGATATATTTTATGTCTGCCCCGAATGATTTCAGATTCACTAGTAGTAACAAAGAAATGGTTGCCTTGTTAATTAACAGAAAACAGGGTGAAAACTATCACATGAGACCGGTAAAAACAAGGCACACTGGGTTCAGCGTCATCGTCACTACAGCTGTGCGCGTGCAAGAAGTCTACATATCGAGGGGGCTACCGAGCGAGGCACCAAGATACAATGTTTGAGAGAGAAACCAATTGACAGATTATGATTAGATCGAGTTGTCACCCTTCTGCTGTCATTGTTGGGGGGGAGGGAGAGAAAGACGTATTGAGAGTGTGCGCGGTAGGCACAGAGGCACAACTAGCAAGTGTGTGTGTGTGTGTGTTTGAAAGAGGAGTAGATAGATTATTATCAATATCGATGTGCCACCCTACTCCTTCGGTGTCGGGTAGTGTGTGTGTATGTTTGAGAGAGAAGCAAGTCGATAGATTAGTATCAAGATCGAGGTGTCACCCTACTCGTTCGATGTTGGGAAGTGTGGGTGTGTGTGGGGGGGCAGTGACACTCACATATATCTCTACTCTTATAAAAAAACAGAGTTGGTGATGATGGTGTTCCTGCCATCCTGCAATATAGGCCATCCGATTTATATCCGATGGATAGGAAGGAAACTATGGCAATTTTGCAAAAAGATACCCACACCCCTCTCCGCATTTGCAAATAAGGCATTCCCTCGTTCATCCTTTTCTCCCACAAGATAAACTTCTCATACAAATGCATCTTGATGTTCCGTGCAACGCATGGGCATCTTGCTAGTAGGGAGAAGGAGTTTGTGTGACACATATCTAGCTATATTAAGGGTTAAGTAGATAGCATATGTGTGAGAGACATTAGTGGCTGTGGGTGGGCGGAATTAAAGGGGTGGGCATGTTAGACATAGAGAGCGTGTGTGTTTCTGTGTGAGAGACTTGTAGGACAGGGTAGAAAGACGAATTTAACCCTGACAGAGGGAGAGAAATACACGAAGTGCGCGTGTGTGATTCCGATGCCCACAGGGAAATGAGATATGTATGTGTGTGAGGGAGATTGCACAATTCATTCACGTATCACTATCTAGCGATCATGGGCGTGCATCGCTTGAACATAAGTCAATATCTACTTCGTATCGTGGCCAAAGGTACAATATCGATTCAATGCTATAAAGATTGGACACTCACATATCACATTTTTTCTATTTAAATAAGGCTTTTTAGTTGTGCATGCCAAAGTTATAATGATGTTTCTTCAAACAACCAATGTAGCTATCATGAACATGCACCATTGTTACTCTTGCATTCAAATTCATTAGTCTTGGATGATTTAAGTTTCTATTTTGAAGTAATATATGTAATATTCATATATGAATTCAACGGGTACACAATTTATGAAATGGAGGCTATGTAATCATATGAGGTAACACTTTTAAGTAGCTGACTACAATATCCATTTCTTTTTGTGCGCCTCTACACTAAGACGTCAATGCATTATGTTTCAAGTAAATAACCAACGGCCCTAAATTATCTATTTACACGAGAAATACATAGGCTGAGCTTTTGATCCCTTTTTTTGTGAACGCGCCACTACACCCGTACGATTGGCCGCGCCCATGTGAACGTCCAAGTTATCGGCGCATCATCCCGAGTTATTGTCTTTTTTCTGGGGTGAACTTCACACCAGTTATTAACTGCTGACGCGTGCCCCGTGTACATAGTCTAGCATGACCTTCCCGCTAGCACGGTCCAAAATTAGTTGAAACTGGATACGAACGATTCCGCAGGCGGCAAAATCTCCCGCCTCCTTCTAAAATTTCCGCCACCTTAGTCTTTAGCATGCGAAATCCCCCTTTTTCTTTGGTGCACGGAGACCAACAGTTACAATACCGCCCTCATCTACATGATAGGTCGTGGCTGCTTTGGTAACTTCCGGTTCCCCCACTACATGGCACCCCTATTTCCTCTCCCCCTCCCGCAAAAACGACTAACTCGACAGCACCAGAGCATCTAACATCACGCCGTCCGTACTTCATCGCCCTTTATCCCCTCCCCTCTCGAAACCCTAGACTCCTCATCCACCGGCGTACCATAGCCCATTCACTGCCAGCGGCGTCCACCTCGCCGGATATGCTTCTACGGCCGCATCTACCCCTCCCACCTCCCCTAGAAACAAGTAGACTGCTCATCCACCACTGTACCACAGCCCATTCAGTGCTGGCCTTGTCCATGGCACCGGATCTGCTTCGCCGGTACTCTCGTCAACCGCCACGCATCTGCAGCGGCTCATTCATACTCCCCACCGGAGACGCTTCGTCCACACCCCCCGGAGCCGCCCCACCGACGCCCCCATCGACGGCCTCTGATCCTCTTCGCCGACACCTTCCTCAACCCTACCGGAGCCGCTTCGCCGACACCTTCCTCAACCCTACCGGAGTAGCTTCGCCTATACCATTCTCAACCCTACCGGGGTCGCTTTGCCAACTCACAAGTCCACGGCCTCAGATCCGCTTCCTCGCACCCTCATCCAACCTACCGGAGCAGCTTCTGACGCCCCATCCACGGCCGCAGATCTGCATCGTCGACACCACCCTTAACCCAACCACCGGAGCAGCTTCTGACACCCCGTCCACGGCCATAGATCCGCATCGTCGACACCATCCTTAACCCAACCACCAGAGTAGCTTCACCTATGCCCTTGTCCACGGCCATAGATCCTCTTCGCCCACATCGTATTCCACCCTACCGGAGCTGCTCCACAAACACCCTACTCGACGGTTCTAGATCTCCTTACCGGACCCCGACAGCCAGCGCAGCGTCATCACCCTTGACGTTTCTAACCTGATTCCCACGATCTGGAGAGATTCCAAGCACCCGCCACGGCCTAGGTACTTGTCACCTTTAAACCCGTCCAGCATCACTTGCCCGATGTACTTCAAATATACTAACCGGTCGCTGGTACCTGTTATGCAGCTGGCAAAAACTACAAGGACGATGTTTCTTCTGGATCTAACAGCTTGGCCAACCAAGATCCTGGACTGAGGCATTGCTATGATCTTGTAAGCGCGTCTCTCTCTCTCTTGTATTGTTCTCTGCCTGCCAGCGTGCTTTGCTAGGATTTTCGACCAGTAATCCCTTTGTGCAGACAATGATTTCTACTACTGGCTGCTAAATTAGATATGTAGATGTCATACATGATACTACCTCGTACCTCTGTTCCTAAATATAAGTCTTTCTAGAGATTCCACTATAGGCTACATACGGAGCAAAATAAGTGAATCTACACTCGAAAATGCATCTATATACATCTGTATGTGGTCCATACTGGAATCTCTACAAAGACATGTATTTAGGAACAGGGGCAGTACATTACACAAAATCGTAGGTGGCATGTAGGAATTCCAGTGCACTACATTAAGCTCCCTTAGTGTCGGTGGAAACGACACCTATGGGATCACAAGAATCCTTACTACGGTTAGCGGGGCGCGGGGTTGAGAGAAGAGCGGATCAAACAAATAGCACGCGGTTCGTTTATCCAGGTTCGGGCCGCGAGGATGCGTAAAACCCTACTCCTGCTTTGGTGGATGTATATTTGTGTTCTCGAACTAGCTATGGGGCGTGAGGAGCTCCAAAAAGGCGAATCCCTCTCCTGGTCGCCTCGGGCCTCCTTTTATATGGTAAAGCGGTTGCCACAGTGGCATACGGGAGGTGGAAAGGGCACAGTGTTGTGAGGTTATCCCTCACATTACAAGACAAGGCGCATTTAATGCGTCTGCTTAGGTCTCCTCTTGCTTTATCAGGGACGGGGGTGAAGTCCGTCCCGTCCGTCGCTGCTCCTTCTCGTGTTGACATGCGCCCTGGCCAGCGGTGCGTGCGATGCCATGTAGGCAGGCAGGTAGCTGTGGTGGTGCGGTGGTGGGGTCTTCACGAAGATCTGCATACCGCCACGCAGGTGCCTGCCCAGTTGGTTGGCTCGGCAGCTGCATGTGAACAGCAGTGGAAACTTGGTCGGTGCGGGCCTGGCAGTGGCCCTATAGATGTCCTCGGCAAGGGCCTTGCCGAGCCCCCGGCAAGGGTCTTGCCATGGCGCCCGCTGTGGTCCCTGGCAAGGTGCTTGCCGGGGCTCTCGTGGTTTTCCTTGGCTGGGATCCCGCCAAGGGTCTTCGTCTTCTAGTGCTCATCTGATCTTGAATGTTTCTTCACAAAGATCTGCATGCCACCACAGAGGTGTCTCCCGAGCCCTTGCCCCAACATAGTAGGCCATGGTGGGGGCTGTGGACTCAAGGGCGACTCGCTCCGTAGGCGTGGGGCGAGCTACCGCGACAAGGGTCTTGCCGGGGCTGCTAAGGCTGACCCCAGCAAGAATCTTGCCGGGGGGAGCCCGCTTCGTCCCTTTGCTCTTTGTGGTCTTGGCCTTGGCGTTGTTCCAGCTACCTTGGACTTCGGTCTTACCCTGGCTCACCTCCCTTGCCCTGCTTGGTGTGGTCGCGGGCGCGGCTCTGACTGCCCGTGCACAGTCATAGGTGTACAAAAAGTATACCCCTCTTTTTGTACACCGACAGGAGCCCCTGGGCGTGGGCCACACATAAGCGCAATGCGTTGTTGGGCTAGGCCCAGAACGGTGCACGGGCAGGCGGGGCGGTTTTCACCGTGGTAAGATTTTTCGCGCGCTGCGCTTCCCATGACCCGCACGCACGGTGCGGCGTGGAGGGGTGTGCGTTACGTGGACGGCATGCGTGAGGTTGGTTTCTGCACGCATGCGTTATATTGCAGTAAAGAGGCGGCTCGCGCCTTCCCCGTAAACGGAGGGAGGCGTGGAGGCGCGGCCCAATTACTGAATGGGGCCGAGGCGCGGTCCTCAAGGCGTCCACTCCCCATGATCACGGGGTGGGGAGAGGTCGCCTCACTTGTCCCCCTGGTTCTGCACACCGGCCACGCGTCTCCCATGCGCTTGGGGTGGCAAACGGTGGAGGCGGGAAACCAGGCCGTCGCTGGTTGGGGCAGCGGGTCGGTCCTGGTTCCCTGCGCCTCTAGTGTCTTGATTGGCCAAGCGGGGCGACCGATCCCCAACCCCGGTCCTTTATAAAGAGCGGGAAGGGGGGATGGCATCCCGCATTCTTCCATCTACTTATTCCTTCTTCTTCTGCTCCTTTCTTCCATTCGTCATGGAGAAAGCAATCCTGGTCCTTCGACAGTGGCGGCGAGGGTCGCCGCTCGACAACACGTCCCTCCTCCTCCTGCGCCTGTGGTGGCAGAGCCGGCCGCGAGGGGAAGGGGGAGGGGGCAAGGCCGTGGGCGTGGCCGGGGCAGAGGCCGCAGCGCTCGGGGAAGAGGAGGATGGGGTGGCGCATCGGCCTCGCCCTCGCCAGCAGCTCCTCCTCTGATGGAGGGCCACGTTGGGGACGACCCCTGCGAGTTCTTCATCAGGCTGCGCCGCCCGCCGTGCCGTCGCCTTCACCTCCCGAGTCCATTCGCGCGGGAGATGGAGCTGGATCGGCCGCAGTTGTTGCGGCTGCACATGAGGGGTTGCAGGATCAGTGGCATGCGGGTCCGTGTCAACTTCCCTGCTCCTCACGTGATGTATCTCCATCGGGGATGGAAAACGTTTGCTCGTATCCACAGCTTGACGGATGGGCTCACTCTCCACTTTAAGCTGATGGAGGGTGGCCTCCTCTCCGTCAAGGTCTTCGGGCACTTCGGGACTCGTGCAAGGTGCTGCGTGGAGAGCTCTTCTGATGACGAAGATTCCTCCTCGAGCGAGAGTGACGAGGAGGACAGCGACAGCGACGACGAGGGAGGTAGGCGGCAGGATGATGGGTCCGACTAGGCATCGGGCACCGCTCTGAGTGGTACCAGCGACCCCATCATCTGTGTTGCCGGCTCCTTGAACTTCTCGGTGCCGTCTTCTCGGCGGCTGGCGTTGGGAGGCTGCGGAAGAGGAAGAGGGCGGGGGGCAAGGCCGTCAAGTCGGAGTATGCGGGCACCGGCGTCTTCGACGCGTGCTGACGTCCTGCCGCCTCATCTTCGAGCTCTGCTTCCAGCATCGCCACGCCACCTAGCCTTTGGACGGCCACCAAGATGTCCTCTTGGTGTCTTCTGTCTCTCGTAGCTCGCCTAGGCGCCCCTTTTGCCCTTCTTGCCTCCTTGACCTGCCTCCTAAGGAGTGGGACAATAAAGGGATTACGGGCACCTTACCTCTTTTTAGTTTGTAAGCCTTCGGGGCTTTATTGAATTTAAAACTTGTAATCCCCTTGTTCAAGTTTTTCATTCCCTACGGACTGTACCTGAACGGGATGTTTTTTTAATGAAAAAGGGATGTTTGCCGGGTTATTTGTTTGCGGGTGGAACCCACGACAAGGAATAAATCATTGATATCTCTAAGATAAACATTTTCTCACCCGGCAACAGGCCTTGCCGTCCCCCCACTTCGCTCGGCCTTTCTCACGCCTTTGGCGGAGGCAGGGATGAAGTGGGTTTAGGCTCCTTGTTTCACCCTTTCGCTGCCGCGACTATGACCAAACTCGGTCCCAGGAACGAGCCCTAGGGCCTAGAGTTAGGGGAGCACGATAGCCTAAGGATAAAACGAGGTTTCACATACCTCGGTCCATAAGGGAATGCATGATAAGGGATGGAAAACTTATTTGAATCTGCAGCCCCCGGCAACCTCGGTTTGCCGTGGGTGAATCTTTGCTCTTGCAGTCCCCGGTAATACTAGCTTGCCGGGGACCGGATGCTGGTCTGCCCCTTTTTCTTCACAAGCGGCTCGGCAAGGATATTTGTGTGTCGTGCGAACCAAAGAAGACAAAGAAGGACAAAGAGATGCACACTCGACCTCTAAGCTAGGGGTTAGCCGCTGCTAAGCACTATCAACCCTAACCAAGGACGAGACTCGACCTAGCATGCATGCTATAACTTAGGGTGCCAGCGCTTCATTTATTTATGCTCAGGGTCTGCGCCTGGCTTTGTACAAAGGGTTACATGCCTTACCGGCAAGGCTTGTACAAAAGGTGGCTTGCCGGGGGGGGCGGCAAACCGCGCCTTATGGGTAAAACTTGCGAAGATGCTCAATGTTCCAGGAATTGCTCACTGGAATGGCATCTTCAGTCTCCAGGCGGACTGCGCCGAGCCTGGTGATTCGTATTACCCGATAAGGGCCTTCCCACTTTGGCGTCAACTTGTTGGTATTCTTGGCCGATTGAACGCGCCGAAGAACAAGGTCGCCTTCCTCAAAGCTTCGGGCATGGACCTTGCGGCTATGGTAGCGGCGCAAGGCTTGCTGGTAGCGTGCTGCTCTCACAGCCGCCCGAAGACGATCTTCCTCAAGGAGTGTTGCGTCATCTTGCCGCAGTCTCTCTTGCTCAAGCTCATCATAACCGAGCACTCGAGGTGACCCGTATATGAGTTCTGTGGGGAGAAATGCTTCTGCCCCATATACCAGGGCAAAGGGTGTCTTGCCGGTGGCTCGATTTGGTGTAGTTCTGATTGACCAAAGAACCGTCGGCAACTCGTCAATCCAGCGCCTTCCACTCTTGTGCAGCCTGTCAAAGGTCTTTGTCCTCAGGCCTCGCAGCACTTCAGCGTTTGCCCTCTCAGATTGATCATTGCATCGTGGGTGAGCAACGGAAGCGAAACAGACTTTGCTGCCGAGGTCTTGGATGTATTGCATGAAGGTGCGACTTGTGAACTGCGTGCCATTGTCGGTGATGACCCTGTTGGTTACACCAAAACGGCATACTAGCCCCTTGAGGAATTTGACGTCTGACTAGGCTGTAACTTTCCTCACTGCTTCCACCTCTGGATACTAACTTGTCGATTGCGACGTACAAGTACTCAAAGCCCCCGACAGCGCGGGGGAAGGGGCCCAGTATGTCGAGCCCCCAGACCGAGAAGGGCCAGGAGAGATGAATGGTTTGAAGGGCTTGAGCTGGCTGATGAAGCTTCTTTGAATGGAACTGACATGCTTCACACTTGGTGACTAGCATCGTCGCATCCTGGAGGGCAGTGGGCCAGAAGAAGCCCTGCCGAAATGCCTTGCCGGCAAGGGCTCTCGACCCTATGTGGGATCCACATATGCCTCCATGTATCTCCGCAACAGCCCCAGTCCTTCCTCTCGAGGGATACACTTCAATTTCACACCGTTCGACCTTTTCCTATACAGGACGTCATCGACGAGCTGATACATAGCAGACCGGCGGGCTACTTTTTCCGCTTCTTCCTGCTCCTCAGGAAGTTCCCCTGTTTGGAGGAATCGGACGGTAGGCTGCGCCCATGCCGGAGCCTGAGGCTCGACGGTGAGGACCAAAGGAATTTCTTCCATCATAAGGGTGGTTATCTCTACGGCAAGAGCTTGACGCTCTGCCAGAGCTGATCGCCCTACGACGGGCTCAGCGTCTCCGGCAACATCTTCGCCAGCGGCTCCGGGGAGCTCGGCAGGAAAGTACTTGCCGGGCCCTGATTTCCTTCTCTTGCTCTGCTCTGCTGATGGATCAACGGATGGCTGAGTTAGCTGAAGCACAAAGGTACCTGGTTCCACAGGCAGCTTGAGGGCAGCGCGCTTTGACAGGTAATCTGCGATGTCGTTCTCCACTCAGGGAACGTGCTCTGCCTGTATACCGTCAAAGAGCTCTTCCAGCTTTCTCACTTCATCTACGTAGGCCTTCATCAACGGGCTCTGGTAGTCTTTGTTGACTTGCTTGACGACAAGTTCTGAGTCGCCCCTCACGATGAGTTTCTTGATCCCGAGGTCTGCCGCGATCCTGAAACCAGCAAGCAGCCATTCGTACTCGGCAGTATTGTTTGTCGACGCCTCCCTGGGGAAGTGCATTTGGACCATGTACTTGAGGTGCTCTCTAGTGGGCGCGACAAGCAGTACGCCAGCCCCGGCGCCCTGTAAGGAGAAAGCTCCATCAAAGTACATGACCCAGTTGCAACTTGCCTCCTTGTCGGGGAGGACAGTCTCCTGAGCTTCTTCATCAGGCGTCACGGTCCATTCTGTAATGAACTCCGCCAGGACTCGACTTTGGATCATCGAGGTACTCTCAAATTTGAGGCCAAAGCTGGACAGCTCCAGTGCCCACTCTACAATCCTTCCAGTCGCGTCTGGATTGTGCAATATCCGTTGTAGAGGGAGGCGAGTGACGACAGTTATTTCGTGCGCCTGGAAGTAGTGACGCAGCTTCCTCGAGGCCATAAGAAGGGCGAAGAGCAGTTTCTGCACACTGGAGTACCTTGATCTAGCCCCCTGCAGGAGGGAGCTAACAAAGTAGACCGGGTGCTGCATCATTTTCCTCCTCGGCAGCACTCCAATTGGCTGCGTCGTCTCTACACCAATGGCATCAGGCTCTGTTGCTGCTATCACCTCAGCGTCGACTTCTCTCTGTGCCGGCGATGACCACCTGGTTCGGTGCCGCCAAGTACAGCAGCAACGGTTCTTGTGGTTTAGGCGCAACTAGTACTGGCGTAGAGGAGAGATACCTCTTCAAATCTTGTAATGCCGCTTCGGCTTCTGGTGTCCACTCCATCGGGCCTGCCTTTTTCAAAATCTTGAAAAAGGGGAGGGCGCGCTCGGCAGACTTGGAGATGAACCTGCTCATGGTGGCAACGCAACCAGCAAGGCGACGCACATCCTTGACCCGCTTGGGCACCTCAATCTGCTCTATAGCCTTGATCTTGTTCGGATTGGCCTCTATCCCACGCTGCGACACAAAGAACCCGAGAAGCTTGCCGGACGGGATGCCAAAGACGCATTTCTCAGGGTTCAACTTGAGGTTGATCTTGCGTAGGTTTGCAAATTTCTCTTGTAAATCCGGTATGAGGGTCGCCCTATTCTTGGTTTTGACCACTATATCATCCATATAAGCTTCCATATTTCTATGGAGCTAGGGTTCAAAACCAATATGGTCCGCCCTTGCAAATGTTGAGCCAGCACTCTTCAACCCGAAAGGCATCCGTATGAAACAATATGTACCACATGGGGTGATGAATGTTGTCTTCTCTTCGTCTTCTCTCGTCATGAAGATCTGGTGGTAGCCGGAGTAGGCATCGAGGAATGACAACAAGTCATATCCAGCCATGGAGTCAACAATCTGGTTGATGTGCGGCAATGGGAAAGGGTCCTTGGGACAAGCCTTATTGATATCTGTGTAATCAATACACAGCCTCCACTGCCCATTTGCCTTGCGCACTACCACTGGATTGGCCAACCACGTTGGATGGAGCACTCCTCTTACCAAACCCGCTGCTTCCAGTTTCCGGATCTCCTCTGTAATGAACTCTTGCCATTCCAAAGCTTGCTTTCTGACCTTCTGCTTGACGGGCCGCGCATGAGGACAGACAGCAAAGTGATGCTCAATCACCTCCCTGGGAACGTCGGGGATGTCGGATGCTTGCCATGCAAATACATAGACATTTGCCCGTAGGAAGGTAACGAGCGCGTCTTCCTATTTGTCGTCAAGGGCGGAGCTTATGGTGAAACTCCTCCCGTGCCGTTCTCCTTGACGGATACCTTCTTGGTCTCCGGCGGCGTGGCCCTGGATTTCTTGTTCCTGCCGGTGGAGCTCTCTGGCACGTCCTCGACGGGAGCACTACACTCCGAAGAGGTGAGCTTTCCAGAGTGGGTGTCCGAGGTCTCACCGGTCTTCTTCTTCCCTCTTGGGGCTCCAGTGGCAGGAGCAACTGCCTTATCGGCAGCGGCTGCTGCAACTGCTTCTTGGTAGAGTTGGTCAGCGCAAATCAATGCATCTTTCATGTCTGAGGGGATGGTGATGATCGTTACAGGCCCTGGCATCTTCAGGGTGTTGTAGGCGTAGTGTGACGCTGCCATGAACTTGGCCAGCGCTGGGCGGCCAAGGATCCCGTTGTAGGGCAAGGGGATCTTGGCAACATTGAACATGATCCTTTTCATCTTGTAGTTCAGATCACTCCCGAAGGTCACAGGCAGCGTGACCTTCCCCTTTGGTTGACTCCTTCCTGGGTTGATCCACTGGAACGTGCCCGTTTCTTTGAGGTCTCTGTCGGCAATCTGCAGCATCTTGATCACGGCAGGCAAGATTAAGTTCAGACCGGCCCCACCATCCACTAGCATCTTTGTCACCTTGAGGTTGCGTATTGTCGGCAAAACCAACAACGGCAAGCACCCGACCGCAGTAGTGCGATCAGGGTGATCCTCGGTGTCAAAAATGATAGGTGTGCTGGACCACTTCAGCGGCTTTTGGGCTTCAAACAACGGCTCTGCTGCTGTAATCTCACGCGCCCACTGTTTAAGCTGGCGGTGAGAGGTATGGAGTGAGGCGCCGCCATTGATGCACATGGCCTCTATAGCTTTCTGAAACTCTTGGTCACCGAACTCGTCGTCCTCTTCGTGATCATCGTCTTCTGGCTTCTTGTCGCGGCCCCGGGCGGGCCTCTCTTGCTGTTTATCCTTACCGCGACGGCCTGCCTGGCCATCACGCTTCTTGCCGGACCCCTCAGCACCGTCCTGGCCCTTCTCCTTGTCCCGCCTCTCGTATTCAGCTTTTTGCTTCTCAGCAAGCAGCTCAACCTGTCGGCAGTTCTGGAGTTCATGGCCTTTGGTGCGATGGATCTTGCAGTATTGCTTGTCGGAGTTCCTTGGCTTCTCAGCAGCCGCCAAGGCCCGGCAGGCGACACATCCGGCAATTTCCTTGCCGGGGTCATCTGCCATGGTTTTCTTGGCGGAGCCGGCGTCATTAGATTCCTCGACGGCAAGCATAGCTTTACCCTTGCGCTTCCTGTTGCGGCGCCGGCCTTTCTTCGCCGGGGCGGCAATATCCTCGTCTGAAGAGTCGGTTTCCACGCCGGCATCTTTGCCGGGGTACTTCCTTCCTTCTTCAGCCCGGGCACATCTGTCGGCAAGAACGTAGAGTTCCGCCACATCCTTCACCTTGTTCATTTCCAGCTCCTCGCGCATCTTGCGGTTGCGCATGTTCTGATGGAACGCGCTGATGATTGCGGCAGGATGAACATCAGGGATATTGTACTGTACCCGGCTGAATCTCTGTATGTACTTGCGCAGACTCTCGCCTCCCTTCTGGGGGATGATGTGCAGGTCGCTCGCTTGGCCATGGGCTTGGTGGCCTCCAGTGAAGGCGCCAACAAACTCATGGCACAAATCCGACCAAGAGGAAATAGAGTCTACCGGCAAGTGCATCAACCATGACATGGCGTTGGGTTTAAGAGCCAATGGAAAGTAATTCGCAAGCACCTTATCGTCGCAGGCTCCGGCAGCTTGCATCGCGATGGTGTAGATGATGAGGAACTCCGATGGGTGGGTCTTGCCGTTGTACTTCTCGCCCACGTCAGGTTTGAAAGTGCGGTGAGTGGGCCACTGGAACTGCCGCAGCTCACGGGTAAAAGCCAGACAGCCTAGCTCGTAAGGTACACCTCCAGGGCTCTCCGGTGCTGGGTGGTTCACAGCAGGCTTTGCTCGCCTGTCTGACTGGTGGCGCGCTCCGCGCCGGTGCTCGATGGTGGTTCGAGCGTCTTAACGGGCTCGCTCTCGAAGAACTTGACGCTGGTCATAATGGGTCCGTGGGTGGGACGACGCTATGGAGATGTCGTCGCCCGTAATGTCGCGACGAGTCGACATCCGCGGTACCGGGCGAGGAGGGGGCGAATGCACCGTGGCCGCGGCGCCGCCGGTCCTCCCGCCGCTGGTGCGTGGAACTCCATCGGAGCGTCGACCCGAGGGCCCCGCTGGACTTGGTTCATCCTTGTTGGCGACGGCAACAAGGCTTCGGATGGTAGCTCTCCATTCGTCGAGTTTCCCCGTAGCGGGAGGAAAGTCGAGGAGCAACTGCGCACGCGCCAGGGCCTCTGCTGGCGTCAGCGGCAGTGAAACCTGCACGGACCGCGACGCGCTTCGACTTCTAACCATGTCAGAAGGAGCTCGATCATGGTCCCGCGGTCGCACGCCATTTTCCCCAGTGCTTTGGCGAGCTTGCAGGTCTTCTGCGTCCCGGGAGTGGTGCTCGGGGCTCTTCCCGCGGCGGCGTCTGGGATCTTTGGCTTGACGACGCCGTTCGTCACGCGCAGCTTGAGAGGAGTGCACCATGGGTGCCGGCGTGGGAGTCTTCGAGGCCACCGCGCCGCCTTCGGGCGGTGCGACGGCGCCTCTGGGGTGCCCCGCGCCGCCTGCGGAGGGCCTGGCTCCATTTTTAGATTTGGTGACGTGCGGCTCATCGCCAAGCACGTGAACGTCGCCGTCTCCCAAGCTCCGACTGACGGGGTGGTGTTGGTGCTCGCGAGCTGCGCCCCGGGTCCTCTCCGCGACTGGTCCGCTGCTCGCCCGCGTCGGGACGGGCTGACCATCACCGTTGTCTTCTTATTGGGCGCCATGGCGATGAAGAAGCGCTGGACTAACTGCTAAAGCCGATTCTCACAACTGCAACCCCCTGCCTGGCGCGCCAAAGATGTCGGTGGAAATGACACCTATGGGATCACAAGAATCCCTACTACGGTTAGTGGGGCGCGGGGTTGAGAGAAGAGCGGATCAAATAGATAGCACGCGGTTCGTTTATCCAGGTTCGGGCCGCGAGGATGCGTAAAACCCTACTCCTGCTTTGGTGGATGTATATTTGTGTTCTCGAACTAGCTATGGGACGTGAGGAGCTCCAAAAAGCCGAATCCCTCTCTTGGTCACCTCGGGCCTCCTTTTATAGGGAAAAGGGGTTGCCACAGTGGCACACAGGAGGTAGAAAGGGCACAGTGTTGCGAGGTTATCCCTCGCATTACAAGACAAGGCGCATTTAATGCATCTGCTTAGGTGTCCTGTTGCTTTATCGGGGACGGGGGCGAAGTCCGTCCCGTCCGTCGTCGCTCCTCCTCGTGTTGACACGCGCCCTGGCCAGCGGTGCATGCGATGCCATGTAGGCAGGCAGGCAGGCAGCTGTGGTGGCGCGGTGGTGGGGTCTTCACGAAGATCTGCATGCCGCCACGCAGGTGCCTGCCTAGTTGGTTGGGTCAACAGCTGCATGTGAACGGCGGTGGTGACTTGGTCGATGCGGGCCTGGCGGTGGCCCTGTAGATGTCCTCGACAAGGGCCTTGCCGGGCCCCCGGCAAGGGTCTTGCCGTGGCGCCCGCTGTCGTCCCCGGCAAGGCGCTTGCCGGGGCTCTCGTGGTTTTCCTTGGTTGGGATCCCGCCAAGGATCGTCGTCTTCTAGTGCTCATCTGATCTTGAATGTTTCTTCACAAAGATCTGCATGCCACCACAGAGGTGTCTCCCGAGCCCTTGCACCAACATAGTGGACCATGGTGGGGGCTGTGGACTCAAGGGCGACTCGCTCCGTAGGCGTGGGGCGAGCTGTCGTGGCAAGGGTCTTGCCGGGGCTGCTAAGGCTGACCCTGGCAAGGATCTTGCCGGGGGGAGCCGCTTCGTCCCTTTGCTCTTTGTGGTCTTGGCCTTGGCGTTGTTCCAGCTACCTTGGACTTCGGTCTTACCCTGGCTCACCTCCCTTGCCCTGCTTGGTGTGGTCGCGGGCGTGACTCTGACTGCCCGTGCACAGTCATAGGTGTACAAAAAGTATACCCCTCTTTTTGTATACCGACACTTAGAGTGCCTGCTAGTCCAGCATACAGAGTCATGGCTAGTTTATGGTACGCACACAATCGTTAATTGGTGGTTTAAATATGCGCAAGGGATATGCGATGTAGTATCATGTAGAGATGTCTGAAATTAGCCGTGTCAACTTGCAGATAGGGTTACACAATGAAAAAGTACAAGATGTGTGTGGCAATTTCATGGAACATCGCAAAAAAAGGAGAGGCAGCGGTGAGCCTATACAGTGTGCTATGGTACGTCACTCCTCCATTGCAACCATTGTGACATGTTATTTGTATGTCAGTTCTATTAGCCAAGTTTCTTAGGGACAATTATTACGAGTTATCCTAAGAAAATAAGCACCTGTGAATATAAGCTCCATGTCATAAGCCAACCAGTTCTTTGTATTGCGTTTTCAGCTTATCTTTGGTATGATCAGTGGAAAGTCTAGATTGCATTATATTTTTTTCATTTTGCTGCCCATATGGAAATTAATTTGACTTGCAAACATCACAAATTGAACCCAGTGCAGTAACTAATATGATAGGAAAACAGACCATCACTATTTGCTCAAAATGCAAATACAAAGATACCATCTACTTGGCACAATCTACTTTGGTCAATGTTTTCCATAGAGATCCCATTCCTAATTTAAACGAAGAACGCATGACCCACATTTAAATGAAGAACAATTATTTATTGAAATTCGATGGTCCAAGTGGCTGGTTATTATCGTATAGCAGCACCACCTGAAAGCATCATATAGCAGCAGCAGCTCATAGCAACTCATCATACAGCAGCAGCAGTCTGCAATTCATCATATACCAGCAGCAGCTCATAGCAATTCATCATATAGCAGCAGCAGGAGCAGCTCATAGCAATTCATCATATAGCAGCAGCAGGAGCAGCTCATAGCAATTCATCATATGGTAGCAGCAGGAGCAGCTTGTAGCAACTCATCATATAGCAGCAGCAGAAGCAGCTTGTAGCAACTCATCATATAGCAGCAGCAGCAACTCATAGCAACTCATCATACAGCAGCAGCAGCTCATAGCAATTCACCATATAGCAGCAGCAGGAGCAGCTCATAGCAATGCATCATATAGCAGCAGCAGAAGCAGCTCATAGCAATTCATCGTATAGTGGATCAGAATGAAAATTTAGCAAAAAATCAGAGGAGATCCTCACCTTGTTGGATGAGCTCATCCTTCAACAGCACCCCTCAAGGCCATGGCCTGGGAGGAGGGGAGGGGGAATAAGGTGCCTTCTGCCGCAGTGTGGCATCAACCGTAGTTGTGCAGCGCCCGCCAGAGTAGTGCGTTGGACAAACCATAGTGGATCAGCTGCTGGAGACCATGAGAATGAGGGGCGGCGCCAGAGGGAGGAGCAGCCATGGAGATTTGCCCCTACCCGCCGGCCATGTAGCCTAGCTGTACATAGCATCGTCGAGGACCATGCCAGATGGGACCAGTGGCGACGGCTCGCTGGAGGAACCCTAGTGCTGCAGGCAGGGGATCGAGGTAGAGGGAAAGGGGAGAGGAGATGCAAGCGGGCAGGGCAATGAATGCTTGCGTGTTTGTTTTTACTTGAGGGTCAGGTGTGACACGGGCGTCAGCAGTTGCATTTTGAGTGTAATATAGGCAGACAACAGAGTCATTTCACTATTCCCCTTCCCTTCAATTTTTAGTGAGGTTCTACCCGAAACACCCCCCTCCAAAGCGAAATTAGTTAAGCCCAAGCCCATAACTCAAAAATGACTTCTTTACATCTTTTATGGCTTATTTTGACAATATGCCCTGAAAAGGCGGAATCGAACTGGCCCTTAACCTGCAATTCAATTGTGCGTGCAATGATGAATCACTCCTGCCTGCTATCTGTACATTTAGGCATCATCATACATGGCATAACCTAATACATGTGCATTCCATTGTAGAATCTGGAATATGCAATGTTTATGTTAGTTCATACGTTGCACATGATGTTTAAATGCCCCTTAAATCTGGTCAGTCAAGTGATGGTCTTTAAGCCTCCTTCTTTGCTTCTTTTCTTGATATGTAAGATTTGCTCACACATCTGTTCAATTGCTTGTTTGCATCAGCCAGCCATACTAGGACTGCTATTTTCTTTGATTACTTGTTGTTCTTGACCTAACACTCTAACAGAGCTTGTCAACGATTTAAACACTAAGGGCTGTTGTAGTGGGGCCTTGTCTAACTCATAGGTGACATAAAGGTTTGGCTGTACACTACAGTAGGCTCTCCAAGAGTACTTGGAGATCCAGTTCGAAGGTATGCCTAGTTTTTACATAGTGCAGACATAGTAAATGCTCATTTCATTGTGTGCAAGTGCAAGAGATGCGGCATGTTTCATTATGTGGTGTTGTTTTGTTATAATCTCATCCTTTTGTGTTCACAGACTGGAAAGTATGCATATTTATCTTCCAAGGAGACGAGTAACTAGTTTGTGTCACCTTGCAGAGGGGATGCAATGAAGATAAGATTGAGGATTTCCATGTGCAAGATGTTAGGAAGGAGCCTTGCAAGAGAAGTAGGAGCTGCGCTGAGCCTCTTCAACCTGTTAAGGTAAGTCACTGTATGCAACTCAATAGTTCAATTCCTTGTTTGTTTCAGGCATAGTTAATTTTCTCTTTTCAACTGCTTTATTTGTCCTCAGTTAATGAGATGCCCAAATAATCATGCCTGACGTTCGATACTTGTATCACTATTAGTTGACATAATTAAAGACCTTACCATTTAATTACTCTGCCGAAGTGTGCCTGAAGCTTTGAAGTCTATTAACCAACTACTATTGCATGAGGCTCACAATTTAGTTTATAATATGCTAATGATTGCATAGTTTTGCCTGTTGTAGTATGTTTGTATGAAACCCTCTATTGTTCATTATGCTCCCTCAGACTTTAATTGAGGCACAGAATGGCCAATTGCTTGCTTAATTATACGCAACGTGTTGTCTAAATTTGTAACTTGTCTGTGTTTTCGATTGGGCCCCAACAGCATGTTCCTCTGGTGAGCTAAGAGGGATTTCTGTATGCAGGCTGCACAGACTATCTTTTTTATAATTTTTAAAATATCACCTGCTTATGCTTCATGACGTGTAACATTTTTTTTAAAGTGACGTGTAACATTATTGTTAGTCCTGTTTTGCCATGTAGTACGAAATAGTGTCTTGTTCGCTTCACTATTGTAACTATATTTTTGCCCTAGTCATGTGTACTTACAGAAACATTTCAGGATGAAGTGACATCAACACAAAGATCTGCGAGCAGTGCGGCATGGTCGTTACCGAATGATTATGGATTGGAATTGGAATGTGCTGATGTTCTTGAGCATCAACTAGAGGTGGCAAGACAACGTGTACATGATTGTCAATGTATAATCAACAAGTTGAGACTGGACATGCAGGTATTAGATGCAGGAGTCAAAAAATGAAACAAGACACTGAGGTAACCATGAAGGAATTGGAGATTTTGCAGACTGAAATTTGTGCTATCTGAATCCGGCCAATCCTATTTTCTGAAGAGATTATAGTTCAAATGGAGTTAAGTTGATGCGCGTCCATGATGTATGAGCTGTATTTGCCCAGTGTATGTAATTTGTTGTTTGTGTATGCTTTATTATCACCTGTGCCGAACCATAATGCCTAGTGGGTAGAATCGGCTGTAATTTCTTTATTGTATAGTGTAGGATTATTCTACCTTTCTAAGTCTTGATCTCTTTGTTGTAATAGTGTAGGCTTTTATGAAGGAAATATGCCCTAGAGGCAATAATAAAGTTATTGTTTATTTCCTTATATCATGATAAATGTTTATTATTCATGCTAGAATTGTATTAACCGGAAACATAATACATGTGTGAATACATAGACAAACAAAGTGTCACTAGTATGCCTCTACTTGACTAGCTCGTTAATCAAAGATGGTTAAGTTTCCTAACCATGAACAAAGAGTTGTTATTTGATTAACAAGGTCACATCATTAGTTGAATGATCTGATTGACATGACCCATTCCATTAGCTTAGCACCCGATCGTTTAATATGTTGCTATTGCTTTCTTCATGACTTATACATGTTCCTATAACTATGAGATTATGCAACTCCCGTTTACCGGAGGAACACTTTGGGTGCTACCAAACGTCACAACGTAACTGGGTGATTATAAAGGAGTATTACAGGTGTCTCCAAAGGTAGATGTTGCGTTGGCGTATTTCGAGATTAGGATTTGTCACTCCGATTGTCGGAGAGGTATCTCTGGGCCCTCTCGGTAATGCACATCACTTAAGCCTTGCAAGCATTGCAACTAAATGAGTTAGTTGCGGGATGATGTGTTACAGAACGAGTAAAGAGACTTTCCGGTAACGAGATTGAACTAGGTACAGGAATACCGACGATCGAATCTCGGGCAAGTAACATACCGATGACAAAGGGAACAACATATGTTGTTATGCGGTTTGACCGATAAAGATCTTCGTAGAATATGTAGGAGCCAATATGGGCATCCAGGTCCCGCTATTGGTTATTGACCGGAGACGTGTCTCGGTCATGTCTAATTTGTTCTCGAACCCGTAGGGTCCGCACGCTTAAGGTTACGATGACAGTTATATTATGAGTTTATGCATTTTGATGTACCGAAGGTTGTTCGGAGTCCCGGATGTGATCACAGACATGACGAGGAGTCTCGAAATGGTCGAGACATAAAGATTGATATATTGGAAGCCTATGTTTGGATATCGGAAGTGTTCCGGGTGAAATCGGGATTTTACCGGAGTACCGGGAAGGTTACCGGAACCCCCCGGGAGCTAAATGGGCCATGATGGGCCTTAGTGGAAAAGAGAAGAGGCAGCCCTACATGGGCTGCGCGCCTCCCCCTTACCCTAGTCCTATTAGGACTAGGAGAGGTGGCCGGCCCCCTCCTTCTCTTTTCCCCCTCCGCGAATCCTATTCCAACTAGGATTGGGGGGGGATCCTACTCCCAGAGGGAGTAGGACTCTCCTGGCGCACCCCTTGTGGCCGGCCAGCCTCCCCCCTTTGGTCCTTTATATACTGAGGTAGAGGCACCCTAGAACACACAAGTTGATCCACGTGATCTATTCCTTAGCCGTGTGCGGTGCCCCCAGCCACCATATTCCTCGATAATAATGTAGCGGAGTTTAGGCGAAGCCCTGCTGCTGTAGTGCATCAAGATCGTCACCACGCTGTCGTGCTGACGGAACTCTTCCCCGACACTTTGCTGGATCGGAGTCCGGGGATCGTCATCGAGCTGAACATGTGCTCGAACTCGGAGGTGTCGTAGTTTCGGTACTTGATCGGTTGGATCGTGAAGACGTACGACTACTTCCTCTATGTTGCGTCAACGCTTCCGCAGTCGGTCTGCGTGGGTACGTAGACAACACTCTCCCCTCTCGTTGCTATGCATCACATGATCTTGCATGTGCGTAGGAAATTTTTTGAAATTACTACGAAACCCAACAGTGGCATCCGAGCCTAGGTTATTTATGTTGATGTTATATGCACGAGTAGAACACAAGTGAGTTGTGGGCGATATAAGTCATACTGCCTACCAGCATGTCATACTTTGGTTCGGCGGCATTGTTGGACGAGACGACCCGGACCAACATTACGCGTACGCTTACGCGAGACCGGTTCCCCCACGTGCTTTGCACATAGGTGGCTTGCGGGCGACAGTCTCTCCAAGTTTAGTTGAACCAAGTGTGGCTACGCCCGGTCCTTGCGAAGGTTAAAACGGAGTCTATTTGACAAACTATCGTTGTGGTTTTGATGCGTAGGTGAGATTGGTTCTTGCTTAAGCCCGTAGCAGCCACGTAAAACTTGCAACAACAAAGTAGAGGACGTCTAACTTGTTTTTGCAGGGCATGTTGTGATGTGATATGGTCAAGGCATGATGCTGAATTTTATTGTATGAGATGATCATGTTTTGTAACCGAGTTATCGGCAACTGGCAGGAGCCATATGGTTGTCGCTTTATTGTATGCAATGCAATCGCGATGTAATGCTTTACTTTATCACTAAGCGGTAGCGATAGTCGTGGAAGCATAAGATTGGCGAGACGACAACGATGCTACGATGGAGATCAAGGTGTCGCGCTGGTGACGATGGTTATCACGACGGTGCTTCGGAGATGGAGATCACAAGCACAAGATGATGATGGCCATATCATATCACTTATATTGATTGCATGTGATGTTTATCCTTTTATGCATCTTATCTTGCTTTGATTGACGGTAGCATTATAAGATGATCTCTCACTAAATTATCAAGAAGTGTTCTCCCTGAGTATGCACCGTTGCGAAAGTTCTTCGTGCTGAGACACCACGTGATGATCGGGTGTGATAGGTTCTACGTTCAAATACAACGGGTGCAAAACAGTTGCACACGCGGAATATTCAGGTTATACTTGACGAGCCAAGCATATACAGATATGGCCTCGGAACACGGAGACCGAAAGGTCGAGCGTGAATCATATAGTAGATATGATCAACATAACGATGTTCACCATTGAAAACTACTCCATCTCACGTGATGATCGGTTATGGTTTAGTTAATTTGGATCACGTAATCACTTAGAGGATTAGAGGGATGTCTATCTAAGTGGGAGTTCTTTAAGTAATATGATTAATTGAACTTAAATTTATCATGAACTTAGTCCTGGTAGTATTTTGCAAATTATGTTGTAGATCAATAGCTCGCGTTATTGCTTTCATGTGTTTATTTTGATATGTTCCTAGAGAAAATTGTGTTGAAAGATGTTAGTAGCAATGATGCGGATTGGATCCGTGATCTGAGGTTTATCCTCATTGCTGCACAGAAAAATTATGTCCTTGATGCACCACTAGGTGACGGACCTATTGCAGGAGCAGATGCAGACGTTATGAACGTTTGGCTAGCTCAATATGATGACTACTTGATAGTTTAGTGCACCATGCTTAATGGCTTAGAATCGGGACTTCAGAGATGTTTTGAACGTCATGGAGCATATGAGATGTTCCAGGAGTTGAAGTTAATATTTCAAGCAAATACCCGAGTTGAGAGATATGTAGTCTCCAACAAGTTCTATAGCTAAAAGATGGAGGAGAATCGCTCAACTAGTGAGCATGTGCCCAGATTGTCTGAGTACAACAATCGCTTAAATCAAGTGGGAGTTAATCTTCCAGATAAGATAGTGATTGACAGAATTCTCTAGTCACCATCACCAAGTTAGTAGAACTTCGTGATGAACTATGATATGCAAGGGATAACGGAAACGATTCCCAAGCTCTTCGTAATGCGGAAATTGAAGAAGGTAGAAATCGAGAAAAATATCAAGTGTTGATGGTAGACAAGACCACTAGTTTCAAGAAAAGGGCAGAGGGAAGAAGGGGAACTTCAAGAAGAACAGCAAGCAAGTTGCTGCTCAAGTGAAGAAGCCCAAGTCTGGTCCTAAGCCTGAGACTAAGTGTTTCTACTGCAAAGGGACTGGTCACTGGAAGCGGAACTACCCCAAGTGATTGGCAGATAAGAAGGATGGCAAAGTAAACATAAGTATATTTGATATACATGTTATTGATGTGTACTTTACTAGTGTTTATAGCAACCCCTCATTATTTGATACTAGATCAGTTGCTAAGATTAGTAACTCGAAACAGGAGTTGCAGAATAAACAGAGACTAGTTAAGGGTGAAGTGACGATGTGTGTTGGAAGTGGTTCCAAGATTGATATGATCATCATCGCACACTCCCTATACTTTCAGGATTAGTGTTGAACCTGAATAAGTGTTATTTGGTGTTTGCGTTAAGCATGAATATGATTTGATCATGTTTATTGTAATACGGTTATTCATTTAAGTAAGAGAATAAATTGTTGTTCTGTTTACATGAATAAAACCTTATATGGTTACACACCCAATGAAAATAGTTCGTTGGATCTCGATCGTAGTGATACACACAATCATAATATTGAAACCAAAAGATGCAAAGTTAATAATGATAGTGCAACTTATTTGTAGCACTGCCGTTTAGGTCATATTGGTGTAAAGCGCATGAAGAAACTACATGCTGATGGGATTTTGGAATCACTTGATTATGAATCACTTGATGCTTGTGAACATGCCTCATGGGCAAGATGACTAAGACTCCGTTCTCCGGAGCGAGCAACTGACTTATTGGAAATAATACATATTGATGTATACGGTCCGATGAGTGTTAAGGCTCACGGCAAGTATCATTATTTTCTGAACTTCACAGATGATTTGAGCAGATATGGGTATATCTACTTGATGAAACATAAGTCTGAAACATTTGGAAAGTTCAAAGAATTTCAGAGTGAAGTGGAAAATCATCGTGACAAGAAAATAAAGTTTCTACGATCTGATTGCGGAGACAAATATTTGAGTTACGAGTTTGGTCTTCAGTTAAAAACAATGTGAAATAGTTTCACTACTCACGCCACCTGGAACACCACAATGTAATGGTGTGTCCGAATGTCATAACCGTACTTTATTAGATATGGTGCGACCTATGATGTTTCTTACCGATTTACCACTATCGTTTTGGGGTTATGCATTAAAGACAGCTGCATTCACGTTTAAAAGGGCACCATCTAAGTCCGTTGAGACGACACAATCTGAACTGTGGTTTGGCAAGAAACCAAAGTTGTCGTTTCTTAAAGTTTGGGATTGTGATGCTTATATGAAAAGGTTTCATCCTGATAAGCTCAAAACCAAATCGGAGAAATATGTCTTCATAGGATACCCAAAGGAAACTGTTGGGTACACCTTCTATCACAGATCCGAAGGCAAATTCGTTGCCAAGAATGGATCCTTTCCAGAGAAGGAGTTTCTCTCAAAAGAAGTGAGTGGGAGGAAAGTAGAAAACTTGATAAGGTAATTGTACCTTCTCCCTTATTGGGAAGTAGTTCATCACAGAAATCTGTTCCTGTGACTACTACACCAATTAGTGAGGAAGCTAATGATAATGATCATGTAACTTCAGATCAAGTTACTACCGAATCTCGTAGGTAAACCAGAGTGAGATCCGCACCAGAGTGGTACGGTAATCCTGTTTTGGAAGTCATGTTACTAGACCATGACGAACTTGCGAACTATGAGGAAGCGATGATGAGCCCAGATTCCGCGAAATGGTTTGAGGCCATGAAATCTGAGATATGATCCATGTATGAGAACAAAGTATGGACTTTGGTTGACTTGCCCGATGATCGGCAAGCCATAGAAAATAAATGGATCTTCAAGAGGAAGACGGACGATGATAGTAGTGTTACGATATACCAAGCTAGAATTGTCGCAAAAGGTTTTCGACAAGTTCAAGGTGTTGACTACGATGAGAGTTTCTCACTCGTATCTATGCTTAAGTCTGTCCGAATCATGTTAGCAATTGCCGTATTTTATGAAATCCGACAAATGGATAAACAAAACTGCATTCCTTAATGGATTTATTAAAGAAGAGTTGTATATGATACAACCAGAAGGTTTTGTCAATCTTAAAGGTGCTAACAAAATGTGCAAGCTCCAGCGATCCATCTATGGACTGATGCAAACATCTCGGAGTTGGAATATACGCTTTGATATGTTGATCAAAGCATATAGTTTTATACAGACTTGCGGTGAAGCCTGTATTTACAAGAAAGTGAGTGGGAGCACTACAACATTTCTGATAAAGTATATGTGAATGATCTAGTGTGTAATCACCACCCCTCATCACTACTCAATTTATCCTCTAATCACCCCTCATCATTCCAAATCATCTAACTTACCGAACGGTCACCCATCCTCCCACTCCCCCAGCCTGAGCACGCTTAACTTCCGGGTTCTATTCTCTCTCGTTTCCAAGTCTGCACTTGTTGTTTTCCTGACAATAGTAAGATGTCAATCCTATTAACCTTCATGAATTTTGCTTGAGCATGAAGTGACACATTTCACTGTTTGAGTTTGAAACTATTGTTTTAAAAAACAATAATTATTTAGTAACACTAATATTTCTTGAATAATTAGTTTGACCACAGTTTGACCAGATTTGACCAAAATTCAAAATAACAGAAATAATTATTTAGTAACACTAATATTCTAGAATAATTAGTTTGACCATTGTTTGACGACAGTTTGACCACTGTTTGACCAGATTTGACTAGTAATTTTTTCGATTTTTTCCACTCTAGATCTTATAAGCCCCGTAACTTTTTTTCTGTTAGGTTTTTGAGGATTTTGAAAATGTTTAACGGGGATCCCCCGTTAAATTCAGATGTAACTTTTCGAGTAGATGATTTTTCATATAAAAAAAATTAATCTAAGTTCGTATGCAAAAGTTATGCCCATTTTACAAATTCCAGAGAGATTTTGCAAATAAAGTCGAAATTCATATTTGTAAATTTTCCCAACAAGTAGACCACATATCACATGGGAAACTTATTTTTTTTTGACATTTCCATCATTTTCTTTTGTTTTTTCTAAAACTAAAAAGGCGGTCCACTGGGGGGGAGTTTGAAAATGGGACCTTTAGTACCGGTTCGTGCCATGAACCGGTACTAATGCCTCAAAACCCATTAGTACGGGTTGGTGCCACCTACCGGGACTAATGGGCATCGCACCCTTTAGTCCCGGTTCGTGGCACGAACCGGGACTAATGGGCCCAGGTGAACCGGGACTAATGCCTTAGCCGCACGAATCGGGATAAATGCTCACGTTAGTCCCGGTTCTTGACTGAACCGGGACTAATGTGAAAACTGCCCCGTGACCAAAGCCCTGTTTTCTACTAGTGTATCCATATCAGTCGCAGCTGAGGTCGGGCTATACAGGTTCATCACCCACTCGGTCAGAACAAGAAAACCGGTCGGAACATGAAATTCGGTTGGAACAAGTAAATACGAGAAAAACGTTTACCCGGAAGCAACAGGGACGTCCATCTTGATTCTAGGCAAGGTCTTCCGAGCCTTCGAAGGATTAATTTTGGGCTGCTTGGTGACCTTCTCAGTTAATTCTGCAGTCGAGGACCGAACGTGCTTGTGAGATGGAACACTCGACGCCACAGCTTTGTTGCGCTTGCTCGCGGGGTCATGGCGCAGCTTGGATCGACGTTCAGAACGAGGCGGTGAGTCGGCCACTTCCTCATCGTCCGATTCATCGCTCTCGTCGTCATCATCGTTAGTTGGGGACTCCCACTCGTCGCTCTCCTCGGTGTTGTCCTCGCCCTCTTAGTCTTGCTCCATAGCTTGTTCACCATTGGGCATCAAATACATCTCCGTGTAGATCTGCAAAACAAGGGATCGATCATTAGTCAGTCGGACCAACAATCAGTCGGAAAATGCGTTCAAAAATTCAGTTATGATGATCAGACCTTGTCTGGCAGGTTGTTGTCGCTGAAAGGGTCGACTCTCCTAGCGCCCCTGGGGTTGTCCTTGTTCCCGGTGATCCCCATCAACCACTTGGCCACTATCTTGGCCTTCACCTCCTCCAGATGAACCCGAGCGGTGTCACCAGCCCCGGAGTACATCCACATGGAGTGGTCTCGAGCTTGGAGAGGTTGGATCCGCCGACTGAGGAACACCTTGAGCAGATCCATACCGGTGACACCTTGGTTAATCAGTTGGACTACTTTCTCGACTAGCAGTCACTTTCAATGAAGATGGAGTTCGAACACGGTCGAAAGAGAAAGGGGGGATCCCGGTCGACTGGCTGGGGTCGCGATGTACTGGCAGTAGAACCAGGTCGACTACCAGCCCCTGACCGACTCCGGAAGAGTCATCGGGGGGAAAGAAGTCCTCTTCCTCTTCTGAATGCCCAGACCCCCACACATCTGAATAACGTGGGCCTTCTCGTCATTCGAGTTCGCTTTCTTCACATTTTGGGATCGGATGGTAAAGATGTGCTTGAAAAGACCCCAGTGCGGTCGGCACCCCAGGAAATTCTCACACATGGAGACGAATGCGGCAAGATATGTGATGGTATTGGGGGTGAAATGGTGGAGTTGGGCACCAAAGAAATTCAGGAAACCTCGAAAGAAAGGATGTGGTGGAAGCGAGAAGCCACGGTCGACATGGGTGGCGAGCAGAACACACTCACCCGGTCGCGGTTGTGGCTTCGTTTCCCCCCTCGGCAGACGCGCAGACTTATGGACGATCAGCCCTAGCTCGGCCATATCATCCAAGTCCTCCTGCCGAAGCGAAGATCGGATCCAGTCTCCTTGGATCCAACCCGACGGCAGCCCGAGCATGATGAAGACCCCCGATTCATCTTATTGTTCTTCGCCGCCCCCGTCGCCTTCTTCGCAGGCTCTAGCTCCGCCGTTTTGTCCTTCCCCATGGCGGCGGAGCAGCGGCGTTGAGAGTGGATAGGCTGGACGAAGTGGAGATGCGAGGGGAAGAAGAAGGGAAATGGACGCGCACAGTACAAACGCCTCGGCCTCGCCGCTTTTAAAGGCCTGCTTCCGAGTGGCTGACGCGTGGGCCCGAGCGCTCCTGTCAAATCCCCCCCAACAATCGCACATGGGATACGTGGAGAAAAAGGTGGCGTGGAAATCGGAAAGTCCTATTTATCTACTCCACTTACCGCGGGGCGCTCCGCCTGGCGCGCTTCCACCAAAATTTCGAATCCCGTGAAATCCGGGATCCTACACAACCGATCACGCCAAAGATCTCATGTCAGAGATATCACTCGACGGATGATATCGTTTAAACCAGTCGGCAATTATTGAATCGATCAAAGCGACTGAAGCGAAGCTGAAGTTCTAACAACTGGCATCCACATGGAGATAAAGACAAGTCAAATCAATAGTAAAAGCAAGGTCAACTTCATCCTTCTTTTTCACTGAAACCTCGATCCATTCGAGGGCCGCGAAACCCCACCCTCCTCCGTCTGCCACGTCACCGCTACCCAGCCGGAGCCTCTTCCCCGACGATGTCGTCCACTGCAACAGCTCGACGTCCCTCATCCACCTCCCCAGATGAGGATCCGTCGTCCATCTCGCCGTCCCGCCGGTTCAGCCGCCCCGTCCTCCACCTCCAAGGAGCTGCTCCGATGATCGCCTCGTCTATCGTGGCTGCTCCATCCCCACAGCGCTGCCTTAACCTGCTCCACCGGAACCGCAGCATCCTCACCGACTCCTCGGACGAAGCCGAGGCCTACTCGGCGCCACCAAAGAGGTTGTACACTCATCGCATCGCACATTCTCCTTAACTCAACCTCCCGGCGCCAACGGTGCTCCATCCCGCACCCCCATGGAGCGGCTACCTTGAAGTCGGGGCCACGGGCGACATCTCCACGGCGGCTCTCCCCCAGTGTGAGGCCCCTACGATGGCGGCGTACATACCAGCCGGATCTGCTGCTGCTGCTCCAACTCTCGCTCGATCGCTCGCTCGCCTAGCTGCTGCTGCTGCTCTCCCCCTCGCTCATGCTGCTGCTCTGCTCCAATTAAGCCACACTTCAGTCGACTGAATCGACTTTTGGGTCAGTCGATTTTCAGGGATTGGGGGGGGGCTCGCTGGAGTTAAGAAAGAACCACCCACAGCGGGGACGGGGGCTCGCTGGGGAGGTACCCCACTATCTATCTTAGGGTTCAGGGTGGGGGGCTAGAGGGCTGGCCGGGGCGGCGGTGGCGAATTGTTTCGGGGCGGCGAGGCGGCACTGGGGCCAGCGGTTCGGCCGGTGGTGGCTGGCGGCTCAGGGGGGTGCAGGTTGAAGATGAACTGCAGCCCCTCCCTAAACTACATGTCAAGTGCCTCTCTGCTACCATTGCGTTCAGTTTCAACAGTAGCATTCAGATTCCACAGTAAATTTCAGTTTCGACAGTTAAGTTCGGAGTCAACAGTTTTTACCTCATCTATTGTAGTCAGGTGGTTTTTTGTGATGTTAATTTTACATCCATTTTACATCATCTATTGGAGATGCTATTAGAACCACTTGAGATTGACGATGTCTGTCTTGTGCTGCTTCAGCATTGACCTCTTACGGCTCACCGGAGCTGCTCCAACGACAGAACGATCCATCACAACAGAGCAGTGCCCTGGACGCCGTCTACAGATTCCTCAGATCTTCCTCCACACCTCCGATAGCCACCTCTGCCTCAACTGCTTCAGCGACCAACCCAATGATGCTAAGGTCGACACGGCTACGGCAAAGAGGTTGTACACTTGTAGCGTCACTTATTACATTCACGTCGATCCATTAGGGCTATTTTGGTTCAATGGAAAAACATCGATCCACTAGTTGTTACCATCACTCTAAATTTCTGCATGCTCTCCTTACATAATCTCACCATATTTTTTTCGTATGCATGTCAGATATTGTACACAGTCATGCTGAACATGTAGAGAAAAAGAGAAGTGTTTTGCACGGCAATACAATGTCATGCAGACATCGCTCCATGGTGGGTTCAATGGCAAACCCTCCCCACCCCTCTTCAGATTGTAATCCAGAGGAAGATATCTGTTCTGAGGCGGATTCGGACACCGCTGACCACTCCTATTTACCCCCCAAGGTGTTTGCTCTACCTTGGCATGATGATGTTAGTCATATCATGCATATGTTGCCTTGCAGTGCCTACTTTTGACATCATATATGTCATCTGCTTAGTTTAGACATGTTCTGTAATGCCACCTATTTAGTTTCTATATCATATATGGGAATTATGCAGTCTCATGTCTTTTAGCCAGCCATAATATATGTGAAATGTGCAATGTCATCATGTTTAACTAGGCATCATATATTTGAATGATATCTTGCCCATCCTTTTCTTCATTACATTTCCATTTGTCGACAATGTTTGTACATTAAACTACTCTTCCTGTGAATCAGCCATTTGCGTGGGAGATGGAAAAATCTGGAGTGAAAACAAGGCCTTCAGAGCAGACAGTGCTACATGTCGAAGCAGATCTCTTGTTGCGTCCCGATAGCTCCTCAGAGATGGACTCAGAGACAGATGACCAGTCCTATTCCCCCACTGAGGTGTATTCTCTAACTTGGCACGGTTATACTGCTCATATCATGCATATGGTGTCTTGCATTGCATAGTTTAGATATCATATACACAATATTCAACACCATATTCTTAGTTCAGACATCATATCGAATGCCCTCTGTTTAGCATATAAATCACACATGTGAATTAAATGATGCGATCCTGATTACTTAGATAACATGTACGTGAATTATGTCATGCGATCATGTTTAGTTATTCATCATATCTTTGAATTATGTTATGCTATGCTATCCAGTTTAGATAGACATCATATATGTGAAATTATGTCATGCTATCCGTTTTAGTTAAACAACTAGCACAAATGCCCGTGCGTTGCGACGGAAGCAAATTTTGAATTATAAAATGCGGCTCATTTTACAAATCTGCTCGGCGCGCCACGTCTTATATCCAACTCCAACAAATTTTGTATGAATAGTTCACTGCATATTTTGTCCTATTCCTCTTTCCTCGAGTAGAGGGTATTACTCGCATTTGTAGTGATATAGTATAAAAATAATGTTATTGCCATCATGTCCACCAGAGTTTAAGTAAAAGAAAAAAAAGAAAAATAGCTAGAATGAAGAATGGAGGGAAAAACTTGTGGAACTCACAATTTTTTGTTAATTCCCTCACTTCAGAACTGTTCAATTAAGTTTTAAAAAAGGTGTTGTTCTATTAACACGCTCGATTTTCTGTTTAGAATAAGATTAGTAACAGAAATTGAAATAAAATAACACAGCACAATGATTAATTTTCCGCAATCCCGTTAAAGTAGGAATCATTTTTTTGCGCAATGAGCCATGAAATCAACTCTGCCACAATCCCGCTTTAGTTTGGAGTTTTTTTTGCGCCGTTCAATCTAGTTTTCCACATTCCTGCTTTCAATTATACCATGAAATATCCCACAATCCTAGGATGTAGCGTGCAATCAGGCCATGAAATCAACTGTCCCACACAATCCCGCTTTAATCACAGTCCTGAAATTGATCACTCAATTCCTTCCGTTTATCATAATATACTCGAGCATCATGAAGCGTGCATGTGCATCTTAGAAGCTTATCTGCTCTCACGTTAACCTTTCTTAGGCAACTTGGTGATCATACAGGAGAAATTCTGGTATATAAAGGGCTACGAATTGATCTAAACGAACGATGTGTGGCTAATCTGGCATAAAATATGGATGCTCACCTGAGTTCGGTCACTCCGCGCTATCTATTTTCCACGCGGCTTGTGGCCCAGCAAAGGCCTAGCACTCTATTTGGGTAGGCCAAGCGGTGCAATTTTTCAAGCCTAGCGATGCAGCTCAGCGGCAGGAATATTTCATTAGTACAAATGGCCTGCTTTAAACATCATCATACGCTAGTTCAATTGGTTGCACCCGTGGGCACTGAGCTCAGGCGGACGGACGAACAACTATTAGTACCACCTCATTTATATTACGATTTTGTCTATATGAATCATAAAAGCGTATTACGACTGGGCGGAAGCGTATTGTGACGGTGAACCCACGGAGTCAATCCGTGCTTTATTATTAGGGAAAATTATATTATATTATATTATATTATATTATTAGGGAAAGATTAGGGAAATATTTTTTGCAAAATACTATGCATATATAGTACGTACAAATGCGTGTGCGTTGCAATGTGCGAATTTTCTTGAACATGCTCCACATAGCATTACACAACACTTTTTATATCCTAATGGCATTTGTCAGGACCTAATTTCCGTGCATTGCAACCTGCAAAAATATCGTAAAAGCGGCCGTGGGATGGCACGTGCCATTTCTTACAAACAATTCTGATAAACATCAGTAATAAGTTTATACTGTTATAGCTTTTCGAAGTATGAAGTGTGGACGTAAAGAAGAGCCACGCTAACATGTTTTAAAATAATTAAAATATTTGGAAATTTTAATCTTTTTATTAGAATTGAAACATGTTTTGGAAATGAACTTTTCTTAACACATGTTTTTAAAGAGAATTTTTCAATTTTTTGATCAATTTTAATGGTTTTGTTTTAAAGTTAGAACATTTTTTAGGAATTTTGAGCATTTTTAAAAAGTGTTAATATATTTAAAAGCATTAACTTCTGAAGCAAGAAGATTTGAAACACTCCTATCTTAAATAAAAACACATGCTCCGTGTCTGCAATTACAAAAAAGATTGTTGGTGTCCATACCATGTAGTATAAAGTTGAGAAAGTCGTAGGGTTAATAGTGGTGCTTGAGCTTAGCACTGTCATCAGGTGGAAGAGCAATGGCGTAATTGTTTATAGCAGGATATACAAACGATGGAATTGTTGTATACTATTCGAGAATTTAATAACTAATCCACAAGTTTTTCTTAGAATTTTCAAAAGACATGCAAAGTAATCATTTTGGATTAGAGTGTAGTGGTGTATTGAAGTGTGATTGTTTATATACAATTTTTCTCTTATATTCGAAATCGAACATGGTTTACTATGTTAGTTATTTTTTAGAAAATGTTGATTATTTGATTTGCAAGATTATATTTCGTTTCTTTTCTTTTGCACTACATTTTTTTCCAGTATTTCACTCATTTTAAATTATTGTATTTGATAATGTATTTATAAGATGTGGTAGGCATGGAATGGCAGTAACAACAAACAATAGCACTTCCAAGTAATTAGAAGGACATTTTTGCAATGGAAGCGAGCACGCATAGTTCCAGTGGCTTCTCGTCGGTTCACCCATTAAAAAAGACATCAAAAATCCCCACCGAGCAGCTTCTGTGGACCTTATCCACATCGCCATTCCTTTCTGGCAGCACTGCTTCTCCTTTGTCTTCTCTCTATCCATCCAGCGGCTCTGCTCTCCTTCCTCTCTCTCTCCGTGCTGCAGCCACACACACGCCCACGGCCCGGCATTCACGTCTCTCTTCTTCCTCCACAATGAACCAAGCACCACTCTCTGCTGGACCGTGGCGGCAGAATCGAGCACGGGTGCGCGCGGTTAGCTTCTCCCTCACCGCCCCTGATCCCCTCTTCCTTTGGCGTTCATTCCATTGACCCCATCTCTCTTGTTCAATTTCCCAGGCCGTCTCGCCCGTGACCGGTGGCTGCTTCGCGTTCGTCGACAGATTGCGATGCTGCTGCTGCTCGTATGGGCTCCCGGTGACCAGGCCAGCACGCGCTGGGGCTGGCTGGGCTCCTAGCAGCCGGCCTCCCCGCCTCCTCCAACATCGCCTGGAGAGGAGCTCCTCCATGCTTCCGAGCCGCCTCCTCGAGCAGGGCAGCCAGAGGTGCCTCCCCTCTCTTTCTCTCTATAATCTCCCCTTCTCCTTCTTCGTCTCTGTCTAATCTCTGTTTTCTCGAGGGAAGGGAGTCGCCACATGGAACACAACTGGAACGCCCCGCCTTGGAGCTCACTGCCTCCGGCAACCTCTCTGTCGGCCTCGTGCTCCTCTGTCTCGAGCACCCCCTCCTGGCCACCGTCCATCTCTTGGTGGTGCCTGTTAGGCAGGCGTTGATGCTTATCCTCGGCTCTCTCTCTGTCAGCTGTCTCCTTCAGGCCAAGGAGGATGAGTGGGGCTCTCGCAACTGGGCCGCTGCGGCCGCGTTAACTGAGGGCGAGCACGCGTGTCCGGCGCATATGGCCCCTCCTCCGTGCCTCCGCTCCTGCTCCTCCTCTCGCCCGGGCAGCGTCCCGCCCACGCCCTTCATGTGCTCGCCGCCATCGTTCTGCACCCGATCGGATCGGGAGCGCCGTAGCTCGATACAGCCCAAAAAGATCTTGAAACGTTTTTTCTTTAACTCACCGAGGACTACGGGTTAATAGCCGAAATAGTAGGGGGTTTTCTGCAAACATTCTGACGTACGACCAGAAGCACTCCGTGCTTTATTAGTAGGGAAAAGATATACATGTCAACTATTTCATGCCCTCTTTTTTCCACACTATCTATTGCATCTGTCTCTCATACAATGTCTGTACATTCAACTATGTTTCCTGTTTATCAGCCATTTGAAATGGAGCGGGTGATGCCAGTATCTAGCGGACTAAAAACACGGTCTTCAAATAAAACAGTGCTACCTATTGGTGGAGATAGCACCCTGGTTGTACATGCACAAGAACCAGCGCTACCACACATAACCCAAACTCTCGCAGATTGTACCCCTACTACGATGGACAGAGAACCAGCTTCACCCAATCTAACCCCAACCCCAGCCGATAGTAACCTAGTTCCTGTTGACACAGCACCATCTCCACCACAGAGCTCCCAAACAAGAGCAGTTAGTAAGGCAGCTACAGTGCCCAAAGGGCCAGTACTATCACGGCGAACCCCAACTCCACTAGTTAGTACGCCTATTCCTGTGAGGAAGCACAACCAGCTAGTCGTAGTTTAGCATCTATCGCATTTGATGTTGTTAAATCGTATGTGCGTATCTTCCCATCTTGGAAATATTATACTGAAGATGAAGGAAAATGCCAGTTGCAGGTGTTTGTCCAGGAGTTATGTGTAAGTAATTTTTTTCATGGCAATTACTTTGCTTCGTCCCATACATCCTACCTCCATGATGGTTATAATACAGCAAATTTTCCCATTTTTCTCTATAGAGAAGGACCGATTTGGAAACTCAGGATGAGGTAACCTGTGCTAATACCTCTGCTATCTTCAAGAATGCTTGGTGGCAGTATCGGAATTACCTAGAAAAACAAACTTCACCGGCAAAGAAACTCATCAAATTCCCATACGTTCTCCTGAGACACATTTACTGGACGATGAATGGGAACGCCTTGTTCTGTACTGGTCCCGAACCAAGAATGTGGTAAGGTCTATGAGCTCATTTTCTATTTTTAAGTATTATATTCTTGCGTCTTACTGTACTCTGTTCATGTAGAACAAGTGCCTAAATCTGAAGAACAACTGTCCTAATTTAAGATTCCATTGCTACCATAGGACATAGATATATGTTTGTTTGATGCTTTTATTATGTACTAGTACTTGGCAATAGAAGACTTGGTAGTTTAATCTTGTCCACCTTACTAATGAACTGGTTTACCGAAATGAGTTTCATATACTAGTACATGCTAAACTTGTTATGTGTCTGCTTGTTTCTTCTTTTAGAATGCTAACAGAATATTGGGGAAGAGTGCCTTATTAAGCAACGGTAAAGGAAGTAATGCAGATAAGGTTCAGGATAGTGACACATCCTGTCTTGGTTTAGTCTTGGAGTTACTGGCCACTACCGCTTGCACAAGCTATTCAAACTCACTGTCTGAATCAGTTCGGTTTCTTCAGTCTCAACTACAAGCTGAAATACATCGATCAGCTGTGCTGCGACAAGAAGCGGAAGGACCGCGGAAGTCCCTGGAGCATTCAGATGCATACTTTCTGGTGCAACAGCAAGCGTTGGAGGATTTTAGCGCCAAACAGGACAAAGCTAATCAGCTTGCTAAGCTTATTGCCAGCATGGTGGATACCCAGGATAACGTTTCTTGAGCTCTTCTGAAGTTGTTTTAGTTATGCTCTTGTTTTGTTGTGGCGTTTATTTGCACTGGTGGCCAATTTTGACGGCCAGTGTATATGATATGCTGCTTTTTCCCTATATTTGCACTGGTGGCGAACTTTGGTGCCCAGTGGATGTAATATGTGTAATAGTCGTGATAGCCTAGCGTTAGTTGCTTGCTTATTTATTTCCTTGTTGTATTATTTATTTGTTTTCTTGTAGTCATTGCAGTTCTTTTTCCGCGGTTAACTAGTGTCTGCAATAACCTATTTTTTAAAACTAGGCCACAATAACAATGGGCTAATATTTATTGTAGTGACACTGGGCCTCCTACGGGCCGTAGAAACAGTGGGCCTTCTACGGGCCGTAGAAACAGTAGGCCTTCTAAGGGCCGTAGAAACAATGGGCCTTCTACGGGCCGTATCATCAATGGGCCTTATACGGGCCGTATGATCGATTGTCCAAATATGGGCCAATAACAGGCTGCATTATGTCCGTAAACAGGCTAGAGTTGGAATCGTCCGTTCATGGGCCGACCATAACGGGCCATCATTAATAAGCCGTATTTGATGACGCTATGAAAACGGCCCAACGAATTAACGGACCACAAACGAGCCGACTATAACCGCGGGCTGAATTTGGCCCACAAGCAGAAAATGACAGTAACGGGCTGTAAGTAAACGAATGCTGGAAATGAGCCCAAGAATAAATGGGCTCTGAGAAGGCCGAAAGATAACATGGGCTGGAAACGGCCCAACGGAACAACGGGCCGTTAATGGGTATAAAGTGATACACAATTCATTACGGGCCAGTTTCACCACGGGTCGTTAATGGGTGTAAAGTGATAAACTGTTCATTACGGGCCAGTTTCACCACGGGCCGTTAGTAGGCCAAGAGTTACATAGGGCCTCATTTGGGCCGAAAGACGTCATGGGCCATACATGGGCCAGAAGTGAAAACAGGCTGGAATCATATTGGATGGCCCAGATGACGCTACAGGGCCTAATTCGGATAGGGCGTAACGGGCCTTTGGTTAGCGGGCTGTAAATGGGCTATACGCGAACAGGCCGTTAACAGGCTTTCCATGGGCCAGCTCGACACCTTTTGACCAAGTCAAACGGGCCGGCCTTTTCACAGGAATGGGCCTCTGTTGGGACGTGCCACGTGTCGACGTATCATAGGCGCCTATCTGACCCACTGACGAGCTGACACGTGTTTCGTCCGTCCAATAAAAATTTTACATGTGGAAATTTCCCATTGGTCGGGGCTGTTAACGGATTATCGGATCCAAAACCCGACCCAATAGCTTAACAGCGTTCCGTTACGGTGGATGCCACGTGTCGGTCACCCTTGACGAAAGCACTTCTGTGACGCGTGATTTATCGTCATGGAAGTGGACACTTCCGTGATGATAATTTTGGTAATGTCATGGAACACTTCTACGACAGCACAGATATGACTATCTTGATTCTGTCATAAATTTGTCATGGATGTACATGCATGACAAAAAAAGCGACCTACTGTGACAAACACGTATCATCACGGAAGTGTATTTTTTTTGTAGTGTATATATACTCCATTCGTTCCTAAATATTTGTCTTTTTCATATTTCAAATGGACTACCACATACGGATGTGTATGTAGACATATTTTAGAGTGTAGATTCACTCATTTTGCTCCGTATGTCTTTTCAGGAAGGGGTCAGATTTGTCCTTAATTTATTTATGAGGTATCCAGATGGCACTGCACCGCCAAGAAAAGAGGGTAACATCAAAATTATGGACTACTTTTTTGAGTATGTTGGTAAGGTCCGGTCATAGTCACTTGTTGAAATCTCTAAAAAGACAAATACTCCCTCCGTCCAGAAATACTTGTCATCAAAATGGATAAAAGGAAATGTATCTAAACGTATTTTAGTTTTAGATACATCTCTTTTTATCTATTTTGATGACTATTATTTTAATTTTAGTTTTAGATACATCTCTTTTTATCAAAATGGATAAAAAGATCGACATGAAACGACGTAGCAGATGGGGCAATAGAACAAGGTTATGGCTCGAAAAGAGGTAGCATACCTGAGGGTCGGTGGGAAGTGGCTTCGCTCGTGGTCGTCGTCCTCCACACACACTACGACAGCGCGCTTGGGGACGGAGGCCATCCCGCGCGGGCGCTAGGTCTGAGAGGACGGCCTTGTCTTCAGTGCGTGACCTCGCTCGCCGATGACGAGTGCGTCAACGCTGCACGTCCTTCTCTTCCCCGGCGGATCTGTGACCACCGGTGAGGAAGGAGAGAGGGGCCATCTTTTTTAGATCTGGAGAGAGGGTGGTAGTGTGAGAAGCAAGTGGGCAGCCCTTAGCAAGAAAGCGTTGAAGCTCCAGCCTATATATCTTTTTTATACTACTAGTACTGGAGGTGGGGTAGTGGTAGAGTAGTTTATATTTTCTCTGCGTACAGTACCAGTTAGTCGTGCTTCAAAACTGATCGGCGTGCCATTAAAAAAATAAAGGTCGATAACTAATGCGGCACCTCGGGCCAACGCGGCCAGATCGCATTTTGCACGAGAAATTACACACCACTAGTCATCAACCCGTGTAGCAGGGCTAGCTTAATCCCAAGTAACATATAATTTATACAACTTTTATAATTTATCATCATTGAGAGGTATGATTTCTAATCTAGGATTTTGTATGGCGAGTCACACTTATACTGATAAAAGTAAGGATGTTGCATCTTCTATATTTGGCAGATTGTAACTTCATATTAGACACTTTAAATATACACATATGATTTGGAACTATATCACAACCCCATGATTTTTTTTATTTGTAAGAAGCTTGTTAGTTTAAAATTTTATATTGCTTTTTTGGTTCTTACTTGGGATTGGTTGTTGCATAGTTACACCGACTATTACAATATTTTGATTGATTTCTTTTTAAATTTTGCACGCGTGGTCTATGAACAACAAAACAGTTTTTGTTTGCAACGGACATTTACACGTTTAGGTTTAAGTCAAATCCGTGGCACACACATTCACATGGAGATCAAACATGCATGCTAAGTTCTAGTTCTAACACGAAAAGAGAACATATTTATGCAATTCTTCCATCTCATAGCTAATTAAGTTATAGTTTGCAATGCTATATTCATGACATTTAAAACATGATGAGATGTTTGATCACGTCGATAGAAGCACTTCATGCTAACTGATCTCTTTATTCTATAAGGATTAAGGACCAAGAAATATGATCATTGACATGCATATTTCCCATCTATTTTTCTACATTTGTAGTAAAAATTCATAGTACTTTCCATTCTAGTAGCATGTGAGTAGAGAATCTAACCATGTTCAGTTGCTGCTCTTGTGCAAAAAAAATTTAAAAATTTGTTACGATCTGAAAAATATAGAGCCAAAAGACCATACATGATTAGCCTAATTTGGAAAGGATATACAATCTGGTCCCTTTTGAAGCCAACTACTAAGGTAGCAACACTACGTAAAATAGTAAAAAAACGTAGGCGTGAAGACTGAACCTTTAGATTTGCATAAGTGATAGTATCAAGGGGCTTAGCTTGAAGAGACAAATATGATCCTTCTGGACTGAATTACATACCTGTCGCGGAATACTACAGGGTGAAAATATTGCAACATATTCATTCTGGTCCCTCTTGAAGCCAACTACTAAGGTAGCAACACTAATTAAAATAGTAAAAAAAAACATAGGTGTGAAGACTCGAGCTTTAAATTTGCATAAGTGATAGTACCAAGGGGCTTAGATAGAAAAGGCAAATATGATCCTTCTCGACTGAACTACCTGTCGGGAATACTACAGGGTGAAAATATTCCAACAATCCAGAGGAAAAAATGTAGTCATTTAAACATGAGAAAATCATGTAGGTTTTGATAGTGGCAAAGCTAGCAGAAAAGGTCATTCGGCTCATACTTCATACTGTAACACAGTGAGTTAATATGTTCCAAATTTTCTCATATGAAGGGGTCAAATCACTTCATACATATGAACTTTCACACGCTTTGGCTGAACTAATTGGTGTCATCTCACAGCAACGACTGTACCTACACCTTGGTCTTGTGGGTACTAATATAGCTCTAGTAAATGCAATATATTATAGGGCGAAAGAAGTGTGTACAACAATTGGAAGACCCAGGATACACATTAATTAAGGAGCGTATATCTTCTAGGTTCAGAACTGCAACAATATGGAGGCAGAATGGAAATAACGAAAAGCACATAGTATCTCCTAGTAGATGCAGAAACACCAGCATGATTTATTATTGTCAATTGGATCTTTATTGCCAATTCAGAAATGAGACCAACTCTTGGACAACAACCCACGGGGAGCACACCTGACTGGAATACCTTATGATTGTATTTGTGGTATTTTTGTTCAAAGCAGAGAAAAATCAAGGGATTATAAAAGAGAAAAACAATGTCATATTAACATTTGTCATGCAAAAGGACGAAAATAAACTAAATGCAGGGACATTGTTATGGAATCGTCATAATGTGCATCGACTACTCAAAGCTAATTAAAGGAAGGCATGTGATCGGAGATTTAAAATAAGTGGATTTTTTTAGCTAACATCCTACTAATTGTTTCTACAGCCTGCACTATCAATTCTCTCAGGGACTGAAAACAATCATAAATCCAGTTAAGGAGGAAGGTGTGGAAACAACAAAGTGAACTATGCCACCATATATTAGAATCACATTAGAGAACAATCGCTAAAAAACCATGCATGGCTCCGCATTGCAAAGCGTTACCTTGGCTACACACCCACAGTATGGAGAAGCGGTACATCATATTTATTTTCTCCAAAGAAAAATTGACACAATGGGAAGCAAATAAATTGAAAAATCACCTGAGGACAAAGGGTCCTAATTTGCAAAGCGTGACTCAGGTTGTCCAACTGTCCAGAGGCTGCGCTAGCCAAGCGGCCAAGCAATTATTAGAGTTTACTATCACAGTTGCATAAAAAAGTTAAGATGTCATCTAATCTGTTCAGCCACATAATAGAATTCTATTGCATAATTTCGAAAAAAATAGACAAAATTTGATGAAGAAGAAACGGGTATACCCAAAGTCAACAGTAGCTACCATGTCATCTCCTTTTCTATCCGAATAGACACCCAATCAAGCTTCACGAAGCTGAACAACAGAAACACACTTCAGTTTACATGCCAAAAAAGTAGAAGATTTATGTTCCTGCTATAGCACTTCTGAAAAGTATCTCATGAAATCTTAGTATTACAAAATTATTATAAAAACATCTAGAGAATGTACGTTTCACACCCAGGCTATCTGAAAGCAATTGTTTTTCATCTTCTTCCAAAAAAAATCAGTATCCACAGTTAGCAACAAAAAAATATAGGATCATACGTAGGCAAACAGACGACATGTGCCTTGAATCTTCGACGAACTTTTCAGGCTTGTCCACCCCGAGCCATATAACTGTAGCATGTGTCTGTGGTAGTGGGAATTACTGTGTCGGTAGTATCGCCCACGACGACACCCTACTGAATTGATTTACCCTGCCATCATAGCTAGAACAAGGAAGCTAAGGATTGAATCAGAATTTCCAATCTGGATATTAGTGAGAGAGCTGGAGAGAGAGAGAGAGAGGATTGAATAATTGACGTTTGCAATCTGGATATCATACCTTTTCTTGAACCTGTTCCAGAGGGGAGGAGACACAGAGATGCCGAAGAAGAGGAAGAGTGGAAGCAGGAGTTATTGACACTGCGCCGATGATGTCGGGTGGCGAACCGAGGCTGTTCCAATCTGGATTCTGGACGGAGAATACTTAATGTTCAGAGGAGCCTTCTCCGCCATGTTATTGGAGTGCTGGATCAATCAGAGGAGTATTCGTGAGGCGCGCATGATGTGCTGCCATATTGAACTCACCGCCACGAGATCGGCTGAAGATAGGGAGGAGGAACGGATGAGGAGGAGAAGTGCTAGGGTTCGGTTCGGTGTTTGCTGAATTTTTTAGGTGGTGCGTGGGAGGTGTTTGATCGGGGAAGGAAAGGAAACTACTTGAGTTTTTTTTTTGCGAAGATGTGTCTAGGTGGGACAGCGGCCATGGACTCCTTGACCTTGACGCATGCATCCGACGGTGGAAAATAATTAATTCCAAGATTAGACGGCTAATTTGCTTAGTTTTTGAGGATTAACGTGATAACTCGGATGGTGCCTCCAATTTGTAAATACTAGTCGTCAACACGAGCATTCGCACGGGCTAGCATCCAAAAGTGAGTGGGAATTAAATTTTATGTCCTAATCAATTTAAATTCATTGGGTGGCCTGCTTGGCCGCCTAGTTCTTATACTTCCTCCATTTCAATTTACTTTGATATTAGATTTTCTTTTCGGTATGAAAATTTTACAGAGAACAATTTGAATGGTTAGAATAAATAAATAATTATGTATAGATAATGTGAAAATATATTCAGTGAGGAATCTACAAATTGATATGGTATTGTAGATGTCAATAATGGTAGCTTGCAAAACGCTCTTATATTTAATAATGTTAGCTTGCAAAATGCTCTTATATTGTAGAACGAAGGTCTAGATATTTGAAAGAAATGATTTAGTGTCTCTATAATATAATAACTGACATGCTTAAAGTTGGTTATCGTACTATCTTATCTCTTAACATCTTCGTGTAATAGCATGCTTTCAAATAATTATTATCTTACACTTTCTTTGATAAATATGCTAACAATGTTTGGTAATATTACAAATTCTACGAACAAATTTGCATTCAAAAACGGGGCATAAAAATAACATACTTCTTAAATATGCAATAATATGCAATTTAGCTTTCTAGGAACTTTTCAGTTACAAAACAGTGTTTCTTCACCAACACTATGAAAGTTGGCATGCACATCACTTCTCTCATGTTATCTTAAAAAATATTTATGTATGCTGCAGAATAACAAAGGTGACTGTAATTGTTCCAGGGATATCTGAATCCCTCATTAACATGAAAATTTAAATGATTCATTAATAGATAAATTTATGTATTAGATTTTCCTGCCACGGAGAATTAATGTTCATCTACCAAACTGTGTGATAAAATGTTCACCAATTTGGTTGGCCTAATATTCTTCGGGGATCTGGTTCAGGACTTAATGTCAGAAATCATGTAAGTTCCATGACTTGCATGTGTTTCACTAATATGTTTTAGATAAGTAGCTAAAATGTTGATGTCATATAATTGAAGAATTGTTAATATTTTGCAAAAGCTGTAAATCATGTTGACAATTACAATGTACATATTTTTACCATCTGAAGAACCCTGATGCTTACCTGAAACTTTGGTCCTGACAAAATCTTAATATTTGCAATCAAGTCTACCGTTATTCTTGCATCTGTGGCCAAAAGTTATCTATCTTGTCCTTTTTCCAACACCACATATCGTCGTGTATTGTACTCTTGTGATATAGTCATGGGACGAACCGAGAATATATATATTTCTAACCATATATATTAAAGTTTATAAACCTTAAGTAGCCTACTTGTGATGTATAGTTGGAAAATCATTTTCTAATTTTCCTTGTATATATTCCCATTGTGTTTTTTAGAACCATGAAATAGAAGAACATGCAACTTTGATAATGTCCTTCTATTTCAATGGTATCTTGTATCCATTCAGTTTAAAAAACTATTGGAGAAATTTTTGCCAAAATGTAACAATGCCCAGACCAAACCTATTGTATGCAAATGGACAGGATCCTACTCTGACAGCTTGATGCACGTTGACTATGACAGAGGCGTAGATCAGGACGCCTCAATCAACCGCTTGTGCATTTTTTTCGTACAACTCTGTATAGGTTACAGAAGGTCAGGTCATGATCATGGTGGCAAATCGATTGTATGGTTTGTAACGTAGAAGAAAATTTACATAAGAATTCTGGTAGGTTCAAACTTTTGAGATGAGATGAAGACATAACCTGCAGTAGACCAAATACGTGATAACCAGACCAAGTTCTGAAGGTGAACATATCATCATGTGCAAATACTACTTTTCATATTCAGACTTCCCAAATACGTTAGCTTTTATATCATGCATATATGATGCCACAAATTCATCTCCTTCACGACTTTATTCAGTATCATCATGGCCACACGGATTTTACATGGATTTCAAGTCCATGTGGTGGAAGAGAAAAATATCACTGTGGAACATATTAATCCGGAGAAAGATATGATTGCACCAATCAATACTAACCTGTGGGTATCCAACTTCCTAGCCTGTTGATCACATTTCTCCACTGTACACATGCATGCATCAATGACGTGCATGATATTTATGCTACAGACATGGACATGAGCCGCCGATTGAAGCTGCTTCTAGACTGCCAGACATCCTTCGTTGCAGGCGATGGAGTTACTCCTGCCAGAACACACAGCAACAGCCACAATGCAAAGGAAACAGAGATCCGGTACCTTGCACCGATAAAGCTTGAAGGCATGAGATATAGAGATGAGACAATAGATGGGGGATTAATTACTACTCGGAGGTACAGAACGAACAAAGGTTTTTAATTTAAAGGAAATATCATAATAATGTAAGCTGTAAATTGTATGAACAATCCCAGGTTGTCTCATGCCCCTGACGTCACCGCTAGGCCTGCTATTGCTTTCTTCGGCTATAAGTTGTTTTTTATATTTACTGTCTTGTAAAAAAGAAACAAACTGAACTTCACTAATTAGAACTTATAAAAAAGAGAAGAACAAACATGAGAAGTGAAACATCTCGTACCATCTTGAGCAGTCTCAGTTCCAAAACAGTTTTTCTGAAATGAGATAATAACATAGGCTGCACGTACAGTTCTTTTGACATTTTTCTTGGGACTCCATCATAGACTGCTCCTGTTCGTCGCTGATGTGAAGAACGCAGAACCAAAGCATGGACGCCATAACATGCTCTGCTCTCCAACCATGACGAAGATCCTTTCGTGGAGCCATTCTGCCATGTACTGACATACAGGGTATACTCTCATGATGCAGGCCTTACCTAAGCCTTCGTCTAAGTGGCAATGGCTTGCCATTAGGGCCCGATGATGTGGGTTGAACACGTGCCTGTGTAATTGATGATGACCATCGGTACCTGATCGTCAACATTTGTGCTTAAGGAATTAATTAATTGAGGTAATGAATTCCTTGTATATTGCACATATAGCTGATCAAACCCACTTGATTCAATTACCTTAATATTTCTGCAGGAGGTGAAGGCATGTAGAGCCCAGTAACTTATCTCCCAGCGGATCTCTATGTCGCTGCACGCAGAACACCATGACGTGCCAGCGTGGAGACATACGGAAGATCGAGAATCATCGGTCATCAGGCTGTACATGTGCAGGCAAAGCATGAATGGTCAACTTGCCGGTACACTCAAAACCTTTTCTTGTATATAAATGTTTCTGAAACAGACTATTAAGGTTCTGACAATAGTATCTATTTTACCAAAAAAAATACTCAACTTAGGTACCTTAAGGGATGCCCACAATTAAGGCCACAAATTATAATTTGGCATCTTTTGCCTTCATAATTTGCCTTCTCACCAGTCACCACGTCTGTACCTCTTGCCCTCATGATCTCTCCACTTGCTTCTTTCCTCGCTCCATTTGTTCTCTCGCCGTGTTACCACGCGTCCAGATCTTTTTTCATCGCAACCTTTCCCTTCTGGCCTTTTCCTCACTTTCGCTCGCAACCTTGCTGCCAATGCAATTCATCATTGCCATAGGTGTCGAGACTCGATCTTCCTAATGTTGCTTGCAATGATCTGCACCTTTTCTAATATGTGAGATCGCCATGACTCTTTCCCTTAGCTAGCCAAGCAGGTGTCACCAGATTGGTTGGATGGGGAAATATAAAGCACGTCCATGTGCTGGCCCAAGAAGCCCTAACTTTGGTGAAGATTGGTTAGATGGAAACCTCCTGTAGCAACTCCTTCGTCAAGATCGCATATGTCTCCAATAAAGTAGAAAGCAGATTGGTTGAACTGGATACTTAATGCACCACACACATTTAATTCTGGATCTGACACGATATAGTGTCTATCATCATCTCATCCATCCGTATTTGTACAGTCTATTGGAGTTGTTGCCTTACAAAATTTTCTTCAGTTTTGCTAAACCACATCTAGATGTGCCATAAATATTGCACATCTAAGTCCTATGTCATTAATCTTACGTCGAGATTCGTGTGGATATTTTCCTTTTTCCTTTTTCTTTTCTCTTTATGCTTGATTCACTCACTTAGATGTGTTGCACATCTAAGTCCTATGTCATTGATCTTACATCGAGATTCGTGTGGATATTTCTCTTTTTCTTTTTTCTTTTCTCTTTATGCTTGATTCACTCACTTAGATGTGCAATAACTAGAGCATATCTAGATGTGCCCTAGACACATCCAATTTTCTTCTGCAATTTTCTTTTGCCTGCTGGAATTGAGCGTATCCTATTAACTCTTTCAATCTGATATTATGCCCCAGCTGCATGTGCGTACCTATTACTGTACAAATATATATATATATATGCATGCAACCACGTCATGATGTATCATAGCTCTTACGCTGTTGACTTGTGAGCTCTGAATCCACCTCCACTGGTAGAAAAAGGGCTTTTAGTCCCGGTTCGTAAGGGCCTTTAGTCCCGGTTCTGGAACCGGGACTAAAGTGTCGGTACTAATACCTCCCCCCTTTAGTCCCGGTTCAATCCAGAACCGGGACTAAAGGCCCTCCACGTGGCCGGTCCACCTTTAGTCCCGGCCGGTACTAAAGGAAATTTCCTGATTTTTTTTTGAATTTTTTTTTTCAAATTTCTGAATTTTTTTAACCTCTAATCTCTAATCACCCCTCATCACTACTCAATTTAATCTCTAATCACCCCTCATCATTCCAAATCATCTCACTTCCCGAACGGTCACCCATCCTCTCACTACTCCAGCCTAAGCACGCTGAACTTCCGGGTTCTATTCTCCCTCGTTTCCAAGTCTACACTTGTTGTTTTCCTGACAATAGTAAGATGTCAATCCTATTAACCCTCAGGAATTTAGCTTGAGCATGAAGTCACATATTTCACTGTTTGAGTTTAAAACTATTGTTCTAAAAACAATAATTTTTTAGTAACACTAATATTTTTGAATAAGTAGTTTGACCATTGTTTGACCACAGTTTGACCATAGTTTGACCAGATTTGACCAAAATTCAAAAAAGGTGAAATAATTATTTAATAACACTAATATTCTTGAATAATTATTTAGTAACACTAATACTTCTTGAATAAGTATTTAAAAAAACTGAAATTTAAAAAAACTGAAATTTGAGCATAACTTTTTTTCCTTTTGGAATTTGAGGATTCTAGAAATTTGCAAACAGGCCGTAGGCTGTCTCCATCGGATGTAACTTTTCGAGTAGATGATTTTTCCAACAACTAGACCACATATCACATGTGAAACTAATTTTCTTTTATTTTTTTGACATTTCCATCATTTTCTTTTATGTTTTTAAAACTGAAAAGGCGGTCCACGGGGGGGGGGGGGGGGGGGTAGAGTTTGAAAATGAGACCTTTAGTACCGGTTCGTGGCACGAACCGGGACTAAAGGTCTCATCCCCATTAGTCCCGGTTCCTGCCTCAAACCGGGACTAAAGGTGTAATCTTTAGTCCCGGTTTGTGGCACGAACCGGGACCAATGGTTGTGGGCCAAGAGCGAGGCCCATTGGTCCCGGTTCATCCCACCAACCGGGTGTTGGGGAACGTAGCAGAAATTCAAAATTTTCCTACGTATCACCAAGATCTATCTATGGAGAAACTAGCAACGAGGGGAAGGAGAGTGCATCTACATACCCTTGTAGATCGCTAAGCGGAAGCGTTCAAGTGAACGGGGTTGATGGAGTCATACTCGTCGTGATCCAAATCACCGATGATCAAGTGCCGAACGCACGGCACCTCCGCGTTCAACACACGTACAGCCCGGTGACGTCTCCCATGCCTTGATCCAGCAAGGAGAGAGGGAGAGGTTGAGGAAGACTCCATCCAACAGCAGCACAACGGCGTGGTGGTGGTGGAGGAGCGTGGCAATCCTGCAGGGCTTCGCTAAGCACCACAGAAGAGGAGGGAGAGAGAGATGCAGGGCTGCACCAACGAGAGATTGAATCGCGTGTGTTATGGGCAGCCCTATGCCTCATATATATAGGGAAGGGGAGGGGCTGCGCCCCCTCTAGGGTTCCCACCCCCTAGGGGGGCGGCAGCCCTAGATGGAGATCAAGGATGGCGGCCAAGAGGGGGAGAGGAGAGGGAGGCGCACCAATATGGGCCTTAAGGCCCATATCCCTTAGGGTTTGCCCCCTTTCCACCTCTTAGGCGCCATGGGCCCTTGTGGGAGGCGCACCAGCCCACTAAGGGGCTGGTCCCTCACCACTCTTAGCCCATGCAAGCCTCCGGGGTTGGTGGCCCCACTTGGTGGACCCCCGGGACCCTCCCGGTGGTCCCGGTACATTACCGATAAACCCCGAAACTCTTCCGGTGACCAAAACAGGACTTCCCATATATAAATCTTTACCTCCGGACCATTCCGGAACTCCTCGTGACGTCCGGGATCTCATCCGGGACTCCTAACAACATTTGGTAACCACATACAAGCTTCCTTTATAACCCTAGCGTCATCAAACCTTAAGTGTGTAGACCCTACGGGTTCGGGAGACATGCAGACATGACCGAGACGATCTCCGGTCAATAACCAACAGCGGGATCTGGATACCCATGTTGGCTCCCACATGTTCCATGATGATCTCATCGGATGAACCACGATGTCAAGGACTTAATCAATCCCGTATACAATTCCCTTTGTCTAGCGGTACGATACTTGCCCGAGATTCGATCGTCGGTATCCCGATACCTTGTTCAATCTCGTTACCGGCAAGTCTCTTTTACTCGTTCTGTAACACATCATCCCGTGATCAACTCCTTGATCACATTGTGCACATTATGATGATGTCCTACCGAGTGGGCCCAGAGATACCTCTCCGTTTACACGGAGTGACAAATCCCAGTCTCGATTCGTGCCAACCCAACAGACACTTTCGGAGATACCCGTAGTGTACCTTTATAGCCACCCAGTTACGTTGTGACGTTTGATACACCCAAAGCACTCCTACGGTATCCGGGAGTTGCACAATCTCATGGTCTAAGGAAATGATACTTGACACTAGAAAAGCTTTAGCATACGAACTACACGATCTAGTGCTATGCTTAGGATTGGGTCTTGTCCATCACATCATTCTCCTAATGATGTGATCCCGTTATCAACGACATCCAATGTCCATGGTCAGGAAACCGTAACCATCTATTGATCAACGAGCTAGTCAACTAGAGGCTTACTAGGGACATGGTGTTGTCTATGTATCCACACATGTATCTGAGTTTCCTATCAATACAATTCTAGCATGGATAATAAACGATTATCATGAACAAGGAAATATAATAATAACTAATTTATTATTGCCTCTAGGGCATATTTCCAACAGTCTGCCACTTGCACTAGAGTCAATAATCTAGTTCACATCGCCATGTGATTAACACTCACAGGTCACATCCCCATGTGACTAACACCCAAAGAGTTTACTAGAGTCAATAATCTAGTTCACATCACTATGTGATTAACACTCAATGAGTTCTGGGTTTGATCATGTTATGCTTGTGAGAGAGGTTATGGTCAACGGGTCTGAACCTTTCAGATCCGTGTGCTCTTTACAAATCTCTATGTCATCTCCTAGATGTAGCTACCACGTTCTATTTGGAGCTATTCCAAATAACTGTTCTACTATACGAATCCAGTTTACTACTCAGAATAATCTGGATTAGTGTCAAAGTTTGCATCGGCGTAACCCTTTACGACGAACTCTTTTACCACCTCCATAATCGAGAAAATTCCTTAGTCCACTAGTTACTAAGGATAACTTTGACCACTGTCCTGTGATCCGTTCTTGGATCACTCTTGTACCCCTTGACTGACTCATGGAAAGGCACACTTCAGGTGCGGCACACAGCATAGCATACTGTAGAGCCTACGTCTTAAGCATAGGGGACGACCTTCGTCCTTTCTCTCTATTCTGCCGTGGTCGAGCTTTAAGTCTTAACTTCATACCTAACAACTCAGGCAAGAACTCCTTCTTTGACTGATCCATCTTGAACACCTTCAAGATCATGTCAAGGTATGTGCTCATTTGAAAGTACCATTAAGCGTTTTGATCTATCCTTATAGATCTTGATGCTCAATGTTCAAGTAGCTTAATCCAGGCTTTCCATTGAAAAACACTTTCCAAATAACCCTATATGCTTTCCAGAAATTCTACATCATTTCCGATCAACAATATGTTAAAACATATACTCATCAGAAATTCTATAGTGCTCCCACTCACTTCTTTGGAAATACAAGTTTCTCATAAACTTTGTATAAACCCAAAATCTTTGATCATCATCAAAGCATACATTCCAACTCCGAGATGCTTACTCCAGTCCTTAGAAGGATTGCTGGAGCTTTGCATACTTATTAGCATCTTTCAGGATTGACAAAAACCTTCCGGTTGTATCATATACAACCTTTCCTCAAGAAAATCGTCGAGGAAACAATGTTTTGACATCCTATCTGCAAGATTTCATAAATAATGCAGTAATCGCTAATATAATTCCAACAGACTCTTAGCATCGCTACGAGTGAGAAATTCTCATCGTAGTCAACTCCTTGAACTTGTCGGAAAACATCTTAACGACAAGTCGAGCTTTCTTAATGGTGACATTTACCATCATTGTCCGTCTTCCTTTTAAACCCATCTGTAATCAACAGCCCTACGACCATCAAGTAGTTCTTCCAAAGTCTACACTTTGTTTTATATATGGATCCTCTCTCGGATTATATGGCCTCGAGCCATTTATCGGAATCCAGGCCCACCATCGCTTCTCCATAGCTCGTAGGTTCATTATTGTCTAGAAACATGACTTCCAAGACAGGATCACGTACCACTCTGAAGTAGTACGCATCCTTGTCATCCCACGAGGTTTGGGAGTGACTTGATCCGAAGTCTCATGATCAATATCATAAGCTTCCACTTCAATTGGTGTAGGTGCCACAGGAACAACTCTTTGTGCCCTGCTATACACTAGTTGAAGTGACGGTTCAATAACCTCATCAAGTCTCCACCATCCTCCCACTCAATTCTTTCGAGAGAAACTTTTCTTCGAGAAAGGACCCGATTCTAGAAACAATCCTTTATTGCTTTCGGATCTGAGACAGGAGGTATACCCAACTGTTTTGGGGTTGTCCTATGAAGATGCATTTATCCGCTTTGGGTTCGAGCTTATCGGCCTGAAACTTTTCCACATAAGCGTCGCAGCCCCAAACTTTTAAGAAATGACAGCTTAGGTTTCTCTAAACCACAGTTCATACGGTGTCATCTCATCGGAATTACGTGGTGCCCTATTTAAAGTGAATGTGGTTGTCTCTAATGCCTAACCCATAAACTATCGTGGTAATTCGATAAGAAACATCATGGTATGCATCATATCCAATAGGGTGCAGTTATGATGTTCGGACACACCATCACACTATGGTGTTCCAGGCTGTATTAGTTGTGAAACAATTTCCACACTGTCTTAATTCCGTGCCAAACTCGCAATTCAGATATTCATCTCTATGATCATGTCATAGATATTTTATCCTCTTGTCACGACGATCTTTCAACCTCACTCTGAAATTACTTGAACCTTTCAATAATTCAGACTCGTGATTCATCAAGTAAATATACTCAACATCTACTCAAATCATCTGTGAAGTAAAACATAACAATATCCACTACATGCCTCAGCATTCATTGGACTGCACACATCAAAATGTATTACTTCCAACAAGTTGCTTTCTAGTTCCATTTTACTGAAACCGAGGCTTTCAGTCATCTTGCCCATGTGGTATGATTTGCATGCCTCAAGTGATTCAAAATCAAGTGAGTCAAAATGGTCCATTTGCATGGAGTTTCTTCATGCATACACACCAATAGACATGGTTCGCATGTCTCAAACTTTTCAAAAATGAGTGAGTCCAAAGATCCATCAACATGGAGCTTCTTCATGCGTTTTATACCGATATGACTTAAGTGGCAGTGCCACATGTAGGTGGTACTATCATTACTATCCTATATCTTTTGGCATGAACATGTGTATCACTACGATCGAGATTCAATAAACCATTCATTTTAGGTGTAAGACCATTGAAGGTATTATTCAAATAAACAGAGTAACCATTATTCTCTTTAAATGAATAACCGTATTGCGATAGACATAATCCAATCATGTCTATGCTCAACGCAAACACCAATCTCGATGGTAGAAGGGGCGTACGATATTTGATCATATCAACATTGGAAACACTTCCAACACATATCGTTAGCTCACCTTCAGCTAGTCTCCGTTTATTCCGTAGCTTTTATTTCGAGTTACTAACACTTAGCAACCGAACCGGTATCTAATACCCTAGTGCTACTAGGAGTACTAGTAAAGTACACATTAACATAATGTATATCCAATATACTTCTATCGACCTTGCCAGCCTTCTAATCTACCAAGTATCTAGGGTAATTCTGCTCCAGTGGTTGTTTCTCTTATTACAGAAGCACTTAGTCTCGGGTTTGGGTTCAACCTTGGGTTTCTTCACCAGAGCAGCAGCTGAATTGCCGTTTCATGAAGTATCCCTTCTTGCCCTTGCCCTTCTTGAAACTAGTGGTTTCACTAACCATCAACAATTGATGCTCCTTCTTGATTTCTACTTTCATGGTGTCAAACATCGCGAATATCTCAAGGATCATCATATATGTCCCTGATATATTATAGTTCATCACGAAGCTCTAGCAGCTTGGTGGTAATGACTTCGGAGAAACATCACTATATCATCTGGAAGATCAACTCCCACTCGATTCAAATGATTGTTGTACTCAGACAATCTGAGCACAAGCTCAACAATTGAGCTTTTCTCCCTTAGTTTGCAGGCTAAGAAAATCGTCGGAGGTCTTATACCTCTTGACGTGGGCACGAGCCTGAAATTCCAATTTCAGCCCTCAAAACATCTCATATGTTTCGCGACGTTTCAAAAACGTCTTCGGTGCCTCAACTCTAAACCGTTTAATGAACTATCACGTAGTTATCAAAATGTGTATGTCAGATGTTCACAACATCCACAGACAACGTTCGAGGTTTAGCACACTGAGCGGTGCATTAAGGACATAAGGCTTCTATGAAGCAATGAGGACAATCCTCAGTTTACGGACCTAGTCCGCATAATTGCTACTATCAACTTTCAACTAAATTTTCTCTAGGAACATATCTAAACAGTAGAACTAAAGCGCGAGCTACGACATAATTTGCAAAATCCTTTTGACTATGTTCAGGATAATTAAGTTCATCTTATGAACTCCCACTCAGATAGACATCCCTCTAGTCATCTAAGTGATTACATGATCCGGGTTAACTAGGCCGTGTCCGATCATCACGTGAGACGGACTAGTCAACATCGGTGAACATCTTCATGTTGATCGTATCTTCTATACAACTCATGCTCGACCTTTCGGTCTTCTGTGTTCCGAGGCCATGTCTGTACATGCTAGGCTCGTCAAGTTAACCCTAAGTGTTTCGCATGTGTAAATCTGTCTTACACCCGTTGTATGTGAACGTTAGAATCTAACACCCGATCATCACGTGGTGCTTCGAAACACGAACTGTCGCAACGGTGCACAGTTAGGGGAGAACACTTCTTGAAATTGTTGTAAGGGATCATCTTATTTACTACCATCGTTCTAAGCAAATAAGATGTATAACCATGATAAACATCACATGCAATCAAATAGTAGTGACATGATATGGCCAATATCATATAGCTCCTTTGATCTCCATCTTGGGGCTCCATGATCATCTCGTCACCGGCATGACACCATGATCTCCATCATCGTGTCTTCTTGAAGTTGTCACGTCATCTATTACTTCTACTACTACAGCTAATGGTTAGCAATAAAGTAAAGTAATTACATGACGTTTATGTTGACACGCAGGTCATAAATAAATTAAGACAACTCCTATGGCTCCTGCCGGTTGTCATACTCATCGACATGCAAGTCGTGATTCCTATTACAAGAACATGATCAATCTCATACATCACATATATCATTCATCACATCCTTTGGCCATATCACATCACATGGCATACCCTGCAAAAACAAGTTAGACGTCCTCTAATTGTTGTTTGCATGTTTTACGTGGCTGCTATGGGTTTCTAGCAAGAACGTTTCTTACCTACGCAAAGACCACAACGTGATATGCCAATTGCTATTTACCCTTCATAAGGACCCTTTTCATCGAATCCAATCCGATTAAAGTGGGAGAGACAGACACCCGCCAGCCACCTAATGCAACTAGTGCATGTTTGTCGGTGGAACCGGTCTCACGTAAGAGTACGTGTAAGGTTGGTCCGGGCTGCTTCATCCCACGATGCCGCCGAATCAAGATAAGACTAGTAACGGCAAGCATATTGAACAAAATCAACGCCCACAACTACTTTGTGTTCTACTCGTGCATAGAAACTACGCATAGACCTAGCTCATGATGCCACTGTTGGGGAACGTAGCAGAAATTCAAAATTTTCCTACGTATCACCAAGATCTACCTATGGAGAAACCAGCAACGAGGGGAAGGAGAGTGCATCTACATACCCTTGTAGATCGCTAAGCGGAAGCGTTCAAGTGAACGGGGTTGATGGAGTCGTACTCGTCATGATCCAAATCACCGATGATCAAGTGCCGAACGCACGGCACCTCCGCGTTCAACACACGTACAGCCCGGTGACGTCTCCCATGCCTTGATCCAGCAAGGAGAGAGGGAGAGGTTGAGGAAGACTCCATCCAACAGCAGCACAACGGCGTGGTGGTGGTGGAGGAGCGTGGCAATCCTGCAGGGCTTCGCTAAGCACCACAGAAGAGGAGGGAGAGAGAGATGCAGGGCTGCACCAACGAGAGATTGAATCGCGTGTGTTATGGGCAGCCCTATGCCTCATATATATAGGGAAGGGGAGGGGCTGCGCCCCCTCTAGGGTTCCCAC